>NC_079497.1:77017079-77320998 GCF_030052815.1 Hevea brasiliensis | reverse complement strand
AAGGGGTGTCACAAGGGGCACATATCCAAGGAGTGTCCCAATATGGAAAGGATAACTTCTCAATAAACTGGGTCAAGTAGTGTGGGTTAATCAATAATGAGATAGACTTTTATGGATCCCTCATCACGAAGGGGATAGGATAGAGGAAAAGGTTCTTTTTCCTCTATGGCAAGCTCACAAGGGAGTGGTTGGAAAACACTAGCATAGATCTTTACCATGACATAATAGGAAGCCTATGCTTCTAATATTATGGTGTCAGGTAACCTTTACATTAGAAGTTTTAATGTGCATGGTTTGATTGATCCTGGTGCATCTCATTCTTTTGTTAACCCCAAAAGTAGTTCTTAGATTAGGTTTAGTAGTCTCGAGTCTACAATGTCCATTGCTTGTCAGTGGGCCCAAGTGTGATCTTACAATGATGGAGATGATTTGTTACACCTGTCTAATGATGGTGGAGGATAAATGCTTTCCAACTAACCTGGTGGTCCTAGAATTGATGGATTTTAATGTCATTCTGGGGATGGATTGGCTCTCAGCCAATTATGCTGCCTTAGATTATAGGAATAAGGTAGCAAGGTTCAGAGGACAAGATGGGTCAAAGGTAGTTTTTCAAGGAGATTAGGCATCATCAGTGAAGGGGATGATCTCCTCAATGTAAGCTAAAAAGATGCTCCAAAAAGGATGTAGGGGGTTCCTAGCTTATGTTAGAGAGTTTATAGATAACAAAAGTAGATCGGGATTAGTTCTTATGGTAAGAGAGTTTTTAGATGTGTTTCTAGAAGAACTACCTGGGTTGCCACCTAAGAGGAAGATGGATTTTGATATTGATCTAGTGCTAGGTACTAGGCCCATATCTATTCCTCCTTATAAGATGACTCTTGTAGAGTTAAAACAGTTAAAAGAACAACTATAGGAATTAGTGGATAAGGGATTCATCTGACCGAGCACCTCTTCTTGGGATGCTTTAGTACTGTTTATAAAGAATAAGGATGAATCCTTAAGGCTGTGCATTGACTATAGGTAGTTAAACAAGGTCACTATGAAGAATAACTACCCTTTGCCCCATATTGATGACTTGTTTGATTAGTTAGCCAGAGCTGATAGTTTTTCAAAGATAGATTTAAGGTTTGGATATCACCAGTTGACGATTAAAAAGATAAACATTCTGAAGACTACCTTTTTGGACCAGATAAGGGCATTTTGAGTTTTAAGTGATGTCATTTGGTTTAACCAATGCCCCATCTGCATTCATGAATCTCATGAATATGGTGTTTAAACCTTATCTTGATCACTTTGTGATCATCTTTGTAGATGACATACTAGCGTATTCTAGGAGTCCTAAAGATTATGCACAACATCTAAGAATGGTACTTTAAATGTTAAGGGAGCTAAAGAGTATATCCTTCTTAGGGCATGTAGTGTCAGATACTGGAATATAAGTGGATCCTAAGAAGGTTCAAGCTATGGCAGATTAACCGAGACCAACTACAATGATTGAGATTAAGAGTTTCTTAGGTTTGGTGGGCTATTAGGAGATTTGTACCTGATTTCTTGAAGATAGCTGCTCCAATAACAAGGTTAACTCAGAAGAATAAGAAGTTTGAATGAAGTGATGAATGTGAGGAGAGCTTTCAAAAGCTTAAGGAGTTGCTAATTTTAGCACTAATACTGGTTTTTCCTATAGACAATAAAGATTTTACTATTCACTGTGACGCGTCCAGAGTGGGTTTGGGATGTGTTCTTATGCAAAATGGAAGTGTAATAGCTTATGCTTTAAGACAGTTGAAGAGGCATAAAGATAATTATTCCACTTATGACTTAAAAATGGCTACCGTAGTCTTTGCCCTAAAGATGTGGAGATATTATCTTTATGGAGCAAAATGTGAGATCTTCACAAACCATAAGAGTTTTTAGTACATCTTCAAGTAGAAAGGGCTGAACCTTAGATAGAGGAGATTGATAAAACTGCTCAGTGATTATGATTGTACAATCCAATACCATCCGAGAAAGATAAATGTTGTTGCAAATGCCCTTAGCTAGAAATCATTTGGCAGTTTAGCTCATATGTTCGTAGAAAGGTAGCCTATCTTGAAGGAGTTGCACTAGCTGGTTGAAGAGAGGTTGTAGCTGGAGTTATTAGCTAAGAGTACCTGGATAGCTCAGATGAGGGTGACACCAATGTACCTAAGGCAAATAGTAGAGAAATAACATGAAGACCTTAAGTGGCAAAGATAGCAAAAGTGGTACAGAAAGGTAAGATTAGTGAGTTCCTTTTTTATGGAAAATGAGTGCTAAGGTATGTCAATAGGTTATGTGTAACAAATGACATCCAATTCAAAGGAGACATTATGAGAGAAGCTCATAGTGCTAGGTATAATGTGTACCCTAGAGCCACCAAAATGTATCAAGATTTAAAAAGAGTGTGTTAGTGGCCTTCCATGAAAAAGGAGATAGCACAGTTTATGCCTACTTATGAGGTCTATTAGAGAGTCAAGCTGGAGCATTAGAAGCTAGTGGGAATGCTTAACACACTACATATTCTGGAGTGAACATGGGAAAATGTGGCCATGGACTTTGTTGTAGGGTTACCAGTAGCCTCCAATAGACATGACTTAATATGGGTTATAGTGGACAGGTTGACCAAGACTACTTACTATGTGGATAAGTTAGCTCAGGTTTACATGGTAGAGATACTAAGGTTGCATGGAGCTCTAGTGATAATAGTCTCCAACAAAGGACTGCAGTTCACATCATGTTTTAGGCACTATCTTCAAAATGAGTTAGGCACCAGTTTAGACTTCAGCATGGCTTTTCATTATCAGATAGATGGGCAATCAAAAAGGACCATACATACTTTATAGGATATGTCAAGGATGTGTGTACTTGACTTTGGAGAATCATGGAAAAAGTACCTTCCCCTAGTTGAGTTTACATACAAAAATAACTATCACTCTAGCATCAAAATAGCACTATATGAAGCTCTATATGGGAGAAAGTGTAGGTCTCTTGTGTGTTGGCAAAAAGTAGGTGTGAGAGCTTTTAATGGAAATGGAGTTGATGGAAATCACCAATCAAGCCATGCCTTTAATCAAGGTAAGGTTAAAGGCAGTAGCCAATAGACAAAAGAGTTACGTAGATCTCCATAGGAGAGAAGTGATTTTCTAAGAAAAGAAAATGGTACTTCTAAAGGTATCTCCAATGAAGAGTGTTATCCAATTTGGAAGGAGAGGCAAACTAGCTCTGAGATATATTAAACCATATGAAGTGTTGTAAAGGGTCAGGAATGTATCTTATAAGTTAGCTTTGCCATTAGAAATGGAGAGAATCCATTCGGTGTTCCATGTTTCTATGTTGAGGAAGTTTGCGTCAGATCTAAACAAGGTTATAAGTGAATCAGACATGAAAATTTTAGAAGATCTTTTTTATGTTGAACAACCTATTTAGATTATGGATACTCAGATAAGGAAGTTGAGGAATAAGGAGATACCTATGGTCAAAGTGTTATGAAATCACCATAACATGGAAGAGTGCACATGGGAAACTCGTGACTCTATGATACAATAATATCCCCACCTTTTCTAGGTATGTTATGTATGTTATGATTGATATGTTTCATTTTGTAGTGTTTTGTTTTCACATTCGAGGATCAATGTTCTTAAGGGGGGAGAATGTAACACCCACCCTTTGATGATATCAGAATTTCTATCATAAATGGAATATTCTGGTAAATTAAAAAGTTTCATGTATAAGGGAATGGAGGTAGAAGTGTATGTGTAAATGTTTATATATGTGTGAGTTTGAGATGTTCAAAATGCTTTTAAAAAATTAAAATGTTTTAAAGGTTTTTATCCTTAAAAGTTTTTAAGTATTTACTTTGGGCAGAAGGAACTTCGATAGCTGAAGGATGGACTTTCAGTAGCTGAAGTCCATTTTATGGTTCAAATGCCCATTGGATAGAACAGACTCTAGCAGCAAAAATTCTCTTGACTATCAAGGGTATAAAAGAGACCAAGGCTCGTGTTTTTACCCAAAACACTTGGGTTTTCTCTCTTTCTCTCTCTCTCTCTCAACTGTTGGAGCATACAAAGAGCTCTTTAAAGAGATTTTATTGGGTTTTTCAAGATCTGGAGGTGAATTCTTTCATTTAAAAGTTTGGAAGAGTATATTCAAGCTTTAGGGCTTTGATTTTCTCACCTTCAAGCTTTAAAAAAAGAGGTAACATTCTTTTCTTCTCGATTTAATAGGCAAATCTAAGAAAGTTGATGAGGGATTAGGTTTCTATAACTTCAATTTTATGTAAAGTTTTTTTGAAGATGAGTTATGGGAAGTTTATGCATATTAGGGTTAGGGTTTTGTGATTTTATGTTGAAATTGTGTTTTGTTATTAGATTAATTATGTATAAGTGTTATGAGCCTTAAATGACTAGTTCTCTTTGATGGATTTAAGAAAAACCATGAATATGCTATGTTGGGTTTAGGGAAAACCCAGAATTTAAGTTTTTTATTAATATATGTGGGTATTAAGTATGATTTCAAGTTGTTTTAGGTTGTAGAAACTTGTTTATATGGTTGGATTAAGTTTTGAAACTTTGGAGTGTAATATCCTCAATTTACCCTAAAAGATATTTATATAAATTACAAAATTAATTGTGTGTGAGATTGCCTCTATTCATAACTAGAAATTCGGCCACTGAGAGTTAGAGGACCAAATTGAATTAATTGATAAGTTAAGGGACAAGCAAGAGATTGGAGGACTAACTTGAAGTAATTACTAAGTTGAGGGAAAAATTTAGAAATGATGAGAAAAAAAAGAATGACCAATAGGAAATAGAAAGCTCATTATGGACCAATGGGTAAAGGTGAAGGACTAATAGGTAAAAACTAACAAAATTTCTTTATCCTTCTCTCCATGGCAGCCAGCCATTCATCCATTTCTTCCCCTTTTTTTTAACAGCCAAATTCTCTCAAATTAGAAGAAGAGACATCAAGCAAAAACCCTAAATCATACCATTTTTAGAGGCCTAAGCAAAGGGAGCAAGAAGACTTGGTTATTTAAGCTTGAAGAAACCTAATTCCTTGAAGGGTTTGGTGGATACTTGAAGCAAGAGGGGCAGTAGCTAGTACTCAAATAAGGTTAGTGCTATAACTTATATTTTTTATCATGTTTGAGTGGGGATTCTATTAGGGATAAGGAAGAAAAACAAAGCAATGAAAATGATAGCTTCTGTGTGTGTTGGAAGTTTGGAACTGCCAGTAGGTGGCAAGATCAGTCACTTTTAAAAATTCATAACTAGAGCTAGGAATGTTGGATTACTATGATCTTCATGTCTACGAAAACTTTAATGAATGCCTTAAAACTTTGTAGTTTTGTGCCAGATCTAATTCTCTTGTTAAGATGGTGTTTGAAGGTAAAACCTTTTACTGCTTAAATCCGGAAAACTGACCTGATGATTTCTAGAAGCAAGGCAATCAACTTTAAAAATTCATATCTTGTGCTATAGAACTTAAAATAGGGTGATTCTTGAACAGTTGGAAAACTTAATGAATGTCCTAAAACTTTCTAGTTATGGCTAAGAATTGATTTTACCAGCTATATAGTGATATTTTTATATTTCCTGTTATTGCTCTGAATGTGATTGAAGTCTGAAACAGGTTGCACATTTTTTTCCATAACTTGAAACATAGACTGATTTTGATATGATTCAAATTGGAGATTAAGATAGACATATGAAAGTTGAATTTTAGAAAAAATGGCAATAAAACCCTGTTTCTATGATTTTTGGTAGAAATTTAAATGAGCTGTACCTTTTTACCTAAATTGATTGGAAAATGCAATTATGTGATATTAGTGATATTGATTATGAATGAAATGTGAATAGGGGAAATTGGTAAGCATGTGTTTGTTGGTTTTACAACTCCGTAAGTGCATGGATCACGAACAAGTAATAAAGTAATGAGTAAAGTATCGTCCCATGAGGAATTTAATTAGTAAATACCAAACTACACAGTGAATTTGGCTATCTAGGCTATCGAATAAAATGAGGGAATGAAACTTGTCTATTTTAAACGCTAGAATTAAAAAAAAATACTATAAACTTATAATGGAACAGTCTATTTTGAAATAATTTCGGAATTAAGATTTCACACTTTAATCTTACTATGGATGTAATCCTGTGTATTTACTGGATTAAGAATCGTTTTCCTTGATGGAAATTAATTCTAAGATATCCTAAGTTAAGGTGTATTTTAATTAACCTAAACCCTACTTTCATGGCGATTAAATTAATTAAAACCCTTTAAGATCTTTGACTAATTTTTGAAACTCCACAAAGATCATTAGCCTATCTCTAGGTCAGATTTTCTAAGTTCAAAATCTTTATTTTCTAATACTAATCTTCACCTTTCAGTCCTTCAATTAATATCTGTAATCAATACTAAGTGGGTACCAAGACATAGCATACATTAAGATTACAAGAAATTAAATCAAGGAACAGATCTCAAATCCAATAAATAAAACTAAATGTTTGTCCATAATAATGATTATAAGCATTACTCTCATAATTCCAGAATATGAAAATTACTCACTCATGGTGAGTTCAGCAAACATGATAAAAATAAAATAAGGGACAATAAAAAAAAAATCCTCTAAAAGAAATTGAACGAAAGAGCCGAAGAGGATCTGTAGCTTTGATCTTGTGGAACTTTAGCTGAAGGCTCCTCCTTGATATTGATGTCCTGCTCCTCTAGACGGCTATGAGAAAGTGATTATATGGCTCTGGGATTTCCCCTCTCTTCTATTCTCTTTCTATTATCTGCAACCTCTATTTATATTAAATGCCCTAAGGTTAGGTTTTTAGAGTTCCTAAGGCATTAGGAGTCTTTTCTCTCTGTCAAAAACTATAGCTGGAGTGAAATCAGGAAGCTAGCTGTCGATTGATACATGGCCCATGTATCACTACATGGCCCAGGGCCATGTAACTAACTGGAGTTCTGAAGGTTTGCATCTTGGGATGTCACAGAAGATTACATGGGGCACAACAGGTTACACGGGTCTAAGTACATGACCCGTGTACTTTTGTTCTTTAGAGAATTCTTTAAACCTAGCCAGGCAGAGACCTACCCGGCTTGTTATGATTTACACGAGTCTGAGTACACGGCCCGTGTACTGCATTTCTTCCCTGTCTTTTTCAGCTTTCCCTTGGTAGCAGGTTACATGGGTCTGTGCCTTTGCTTGCTGTAACACCCCTCACCCGACTACAGTATAGCCGAGCAAGGTGTGCTACATTCAGTGTCGGAGCACCCTATTCCTTTATTCCTTGAATCAATTTCAAGTTATTATCTTTTAATATCAATTATTTTTCAATAGAGAAACTAACTGAGTTTTCCCTATTTTATTAACGTTTGACGTGTTTCACTATTCATCTGTTTGAAATTTCAATAATACTTTAAAATAAAAATCTCATCGTTTCATGCATCATTTATATATTTCATTTACATATTCGTTTCCATGCATTTCCATTCATACTCAATTCATATGTAAACATTCTCAAATTACATAAGCAAAATTTTCAAATTTCCTTAATTTACATAATTTACAAAAAAATTATATAATTTCATAATTTACATGATATATAAATTAATTACATTTTCATAATCTACATTACGATACTGTAACTAAGCATTTTATATAACATACAAAAGATGATCTATATGTGACCTATCTACATTTATTGCTGAGGAGGTGACAACCTTGAATACTTCAGACACTTTTGCAGATCAGAACTCTAGAATCTCTGTTTGATATTCGTTGGGCTTTACCTTCAGTACCTGCACGAGAAAACAAATCCATTGCGCTAAGCATTGCTGCTTAGTGGTGTAATAATATAACAAAATACATATATTCCGCTTAGGGGTATGTGACACCCCTTACCCGACTACAGTGTAGCCGAGCAAGTTATGCCACTCAGTGTGCCGAGCACTCTATTTTATCTTAATTCATTTTTATTTTTCCTTTTGAATATAACTTGTGAAATATAATTTATTTAAGCCATTTATCGAAATTATAATTTATTTAAGGTTCTGAAAATTTTAAAGAAAATCCAGCGGAGTACCGGCTAAAAATGGAGAAAACAGTTCTTCGGAACCTGTGAAAAACACTTCCAATATTCATATATTCGTATTCAATTACTCTCAAACTCCAATAATCATCATCTCAACATTTGTCAACCATTCATTTCTCAATTTCAATTCTCAATCATTCATCTCATTTGATAGTCACGTAACAATCACAGATCAATATTCACTTTTCTATTTACAAACACAAATTTGCATTATTTACATGAAAATCAAAATACATTACATAAGTTTCATTACATATGAGAAAATCAAAATTTATTACAGAATGCCAAAATGACACCTAGTGTCCTACCAATGCACTGCAGAAGTTGAGGTGACACGGACACTATGCAGAGCTGCAGGAGGTCTCACCCAGTCTGTGGTCTACTGGGCTCTCTGTCCAAATCTTTCGCACTCACGCTGCAAAGCGACGCTAAGCATAAAGCTTAGTGGTGCCAATAATACAAGAAAATATAATATGCAAATAAAAATAATAATTTCCTTGCTATTGTGTTCATGAGAAATGAATAATTACTCACTTATTGTTTTAGTCGAGGGCTAATCATGTTTTATGATATTAACTTCTTCATGCATTTCGTTAATTATTTTCTTCATGATCTTGAGCTTCTTTGTATTTTTGGCAATCATTCCTGATACTTAATTTTCGAATTTCCTTTTAATAATCAGTTCAATCACAGTTACACTTTTCCATGCCCAAGTAACCTATACTGAACGACTAGACTGTATAACGGGTCGTTGGCACTGGACACCGCGGTGCCTCGGGCCGTCATACCATGGGACGCAGAACGTCAACCACGTATGCAGTCAGTATGGCTAAAAAGCCATGATATCACATAATTGGCATAAAAGCCATGAATACGGGCATAAAAGCCATGGATAAGAGCATAAAGCCATGAATACAGGCATAAAGCCTTTCCTTTCGCAGTACTGCTAAAACAATACCCTATTGGCATGCCAAACTATCCAAACCAATCACATTAGGCCTACTAGGGCATTTTGCATTTTTAAGTTTCACAATTTTTGAATTTCAAGTTTTCATGTCACTATTCATTTCATTAGTCAACTAAAATATTGACTTTTGCATAAAAAATAGGTACATCGGTTTTAATACTTCCAACGTACCACATTTTGTATTCAAAACTTGTTAGTTTTGGTCACTTTCTCAAAGCTTAGGTCATTTTGGCAAAATTGCCAATTTTTGGTTTTGGTGTCACTATTCACCTCATTTGTCAACAAAAATGTTGACTTTTGGATAGAAAATAGGTGTATTGGTTTTAACACCCCAAACATACCACATTTTTTATTTAAAACTTGTTGGTATTGGTTGCAATACCATTTCTAAGCTTAATGCTAATTGAACAAAATTTTCAGATTTGGTGCTTCATCTTTATTGTTCCATTTGATATTTCTACAGTGGGAATTTGAGGAAATGGTAAACATGAAAGTTGTTTCTTATTTTGTCTAGTTGAATTTCGTCTTTTGAATCACTCCATTTGGAGTTTTGTAGCTCAAGTTATGGCCAAAATAAGTTTACTGTTCACGTGTACTGTTCATGCTGAAATTTTGGGTTTTGACAGATTTTGGTCCAACTTTGGTCAGTAATTTGACCAAGTTAAGTTCATAATTTTGTCTAACTTTCTTCATATGACATGTTCTACCATACCTTAGGTTTCCATCGGTTCAAGAATCGCCTAAATCTGAGTTTTCTAGAGGGAGTTATAGTCATCCAAACATTACTGTTCAAATGTAAATCTGCAGAGTTGCAGGTTTGATAACTTAACTTTGCCCAATCATTTGAATGGGTTAATGGCATTATTTGGGGTAGGTATCTTCATGAAAGTTGTTTGTCTATATCTTATCTTGTTGCTGTAAAAATTTCAGGTCAATTAACCAAATCTACAGTGAGTTATGGCCAAATGGTCAATTCTGTAGGGGCTGTTGTAGGGTGTCCGGATTGGGGCCAAGTTTTGGTCCTCTTGCTTTGGTCTTTTGGGCATGGTTTCTTCAGCAAAAGTGTGTCATTATAAGCCTAGTTTCATGTCCAATTGGCCAAGCACCAATTGGACCAACACAGCCCAAGTTATGGCAGTGCAAGTGGACTGAATTTTCAGTCCCTCTGCTGCTGTCCTAGGGCAGCCTGCAACTTCACTTTGCAATCTTATTTTTCAGTCCATTTTATGGTCAAATTACCTAAGATGGTCACTAATTGACCATTAAAATGTGCTCTAACAATTTCCTAAGCCAAGTCAATTTTCACTCCCCAAAACCCTAGCTTCACATTAGGTTTTCTACAAAATGCCTTAGTTAGCATACCGACTTATTATTCTTATGTTTATAAACTTCCTACATGATTCTAGTTCACTTCAAGCTCATCAAAAACACTCCTTCCTATTCCTTCACTAGGGCAGCCAAAACTCATGTACACATACACATGAATTTTGTTCATTTAAATTACATTTTCTTACTAAATTCAAGTTCCATTTCATGAAATTAAAGAATTTTAGGTATATAGTGCACTAACCTTGAATAGGGCAGTTTTTTTCCCAACTCAAACTTCTCTTTCTTTCCCCTTCTTGGCTGCCAAAAGCTTGTTTAAGGTGTAGGGTAAAATTTTAATGAAGTGGGGTTAGGGTTTTATGGTGAAACAAGGTAGGAAATTAAGCTTGCTTGATTGAACATCAATGGAGGGAGGAAGAAGAGAAACTCACGTTTTTGGCTGAAGAGAAGGCAGCTGGTTTTTGGTCTTCCTTGGTCTTTATTTAGCTCTTTTATTAGTTAGTCAAATGGTTACTTAATGGTGATTGGTTGGCAATTTTAAATGACATCACAATGATGTCATAAATAAGCTTTTTCTTCACTTTCTTTTCTTTCCTCCACTACTCATCTTCAATTTAATTTTTAGTAATGTTTATCCATATTTTATGTCATATTAATTATTTACTCAACTGGACAAGTCGGCCAAAAATCACCTCTGAAGGCGAAATGACAAAAATGCACTCCGTTTGGCTTAACGGGTCAAAATTGTCTGTACCGATTGAAAAATTTTTCTAAATATTTTCTTGGAATTCTAATGCCATAGGAACCTCAATAACCCTTCTCTGGAGTCCCAAAAATTATTTTATAATTTTTCCCCCGGGTCTAGGGCTCCTCGTTGCGAGAACCGCAACTTCCCTCTGGTTACCCATCGCTTGGGCACCGGCTCATTTGACTTAATTGTATTTTATTTCTAAAATTTTTACTAAATTTTTCTCATTAATATTTGAGTAAATTTTGGTTCATCACTTTAGTTTAAATATTTTTTCGGACGTTCTAGCTGTCCGGACCGACACCGGTCACCGGAACAGTAGAATGTACAGAGTTGCTACCGGGAGGGTGTTACAACTCTTCCCCTCTAATTTAAATTTCGTCCTCGAAATTTACCTGACTTAAGTAATCACGGAGTTTTTACCTCCTTGTTTCTTCACTTCTTTGTATCGCCTCATCAGTGTCTGGGTTTGGCTCTTCCTGAGCTTCCATAGCATATACTTGTGGTGCCACCATGACTTCAGGCTTTTCAACTGTCTCAGAAACAATCTTCTGTGAAATGTCAGCCGTTTCTGCTCTACCCAATCTTTTACCCCTTTGAACTATAGGGGAAGATCTATCAACTTGTACCGGAGCTATTGAACCACTCCTCTGAGGGCAATCTCTTATGAAATGATCCGTAGCCCCACACTTGAAACATTCTCCAGTTAACAGTCGACACTCCCCTCTGTGTCTTCTACCACAATGCATACATTCAGGCATTAGGGTTGATCCCCTTGTTATTGTGCCCGAGGAACTAGCTATAGATATTCCCATCTGGCCTCTGTGGCCCTGTGTCTGATCTTGTGAACTAGGACCCTTAAACTTCTTACTATCAGTTGGTATATTTGACTGTCCTGGTCCAAATTCCCTCTTACACTGCCTATCTTTCCTATTTTGATCATTTATTCTCACTTTCTCCACTTTCAATGCAGCTTCCACTAACTTGGTGAAGTCTGTGATTCCCAAGGCAGTGAGCTGGATCTTGATGTTGTCATTTAGTCCCTTTTCAAATCTCTTGCACCTTTCAGCTTCATTAGGGACTATCTCCCTTCCATAGCGGCTCAATCTTACGAATTCCTTCTCATATTCAGCCACTGACAGCTGTCTCTGCCTCAGGTTAATAAACTCTCTTCTTCTCTCTTCCGTATACAAGACTACATATTTCTTCTTGAATTCAGAGAGGAAGAAGTCCCAAGTTACAGCTTCTGGCTGCACTTCACTGGACACAGTGTCCCACCACTCATATGCATCGTCTTGTAGCAAAGATATGGCAGCTTCCAGGTTTTGCTCTGGAGTGCAGTGGAGTTGTTTTAGGACTCGCCTGCCTGCTCAACCACTCTACCGCAATGCAGTCATCTTCTCTCTTGCCATAAAAATCCACTGCCCCAAACTTTCTTAGTCTTTCTAGGTATGATTTCTGCTGTGGAGCTGGTGGTGGTGGTGGTGCTGGCATTACCCCAGCCATTTGTCTAAAGAAGTCGGCCATTTGTTGGAACATGGCCTGTGGAGGCCGAAAGGTGCTCGCTCGAGCTGGTGGAGCAGTTCTCCCATGCCCCCGGGCCTCACCGCTGCAGTGGAGCATGACTCTCCACTTCCTCCTCAACAGCTCTCTGAGATGAAGGGTCCATATCCTATTCAAAATAACAAAGACAAATAGATCTTCATTAGTGTCACCTCGACTCTTACAAATGCAATGCATGGTATGGACTCAATCTAGGCCCAGAAATGCCTAAACCTGGCTCTGATACCACTAAATGTGACACCCCTTACTCGACTACAGTGTAGCCGAGCAAGTTATGCCACTCAGTGTGCCGAGCACTCTATTTTATCTTAATTCATTTTTATTTTTCCTTTTGAATATAACTTGTGAAATATAATTTATTTAAGCCATTTATCGAAATTATAATTTATTTAGGGTTCCGAAAATTTTAAAGAAAATCCGGCGGAGTACCGACTAAAAATGGAGAAAACAGTTCTTCGGAACCTGTGAAAAACACTTCCAATATTCATATATTCGTATTCAATTACTCTCAAACTCCAATAATCATCATCTCAACATTTGTCAACCATTCATTTCTCAATTTCAATTCTCAATCATTCATCTCATTTGATAGTCATGTAACAATCACAGATCAATATTCACTTTTCTATTTACAAACACAAATTTGCATTATTTACATGAAAATCAAAATACATTACATAAGTTTCATTACATATGAGAAAATCAAAATTTATTGCAGAATGCCAAAATGACACCTAGTGTCCTACCAATGCACTGCAGAAGTTGAGGTGACACGGACACTATGCAGAGCTGCAGGAGGTCTCACCCAGTCTGTGGTCTACTGGGCTCTCTGTCCAAATCTTCAGTACCTACGCATTGCAAAAGCGACGCGCTAAGCATAAAGCTTAGTGGTGCCAATAATACAAGAAAATATAATATGCAAATAAAAATAATAATTTCCTTGCTATTGTGTTCATGAGAAATGAATAATTACTCACTTATTGTTTTAGTCGAGGGCTAATCATGTTTTATGATATTAACTTCTTCATGCATTTCGTTAATTATTTTCTTCATGATCTTAAGCTTCTTTGTATTTTTGGTAATCATTCCTGATACTTAATTTTCGTATTTCCTTTAATAATCAGTTCAATCACAGTTACACTTTTCCATGCCCAAGTAACCTATCTTCGACGATCGGATCGATAACGTCGTTGGCACCGACACCGCGTGCTCGCCGTCATACCATGGGACGCAGAACGTCAACCACGTATGCAGTCAGTATGGCTAAAAAGCCATGATATCACATAATTGGCATAAAAGCCATGAATACGGGTATAAAAGCCATGGATACGAGCATAAAGCCATGAATACAGGCATAAAGCCTTTCCTTTCGCAGTACTGCTAAAACAATACCCTATTGGCATGCCAAACTATCCAAACCAATCACATTAGGCCTACTAGGGCATTTTGCATTTTTAAGTTTCACAATTTTTGAATTTCAAGTTTTCATGTCACTATTCATTTCATTAGTCAACTAAAATGTTGACTTTTGAATAAACAATAAGTACATTGGTTTTAATACTCCCAACATACCACATTTTGTATTCAAAACTTGTTAGTTTTGGTCACTTTCTCAAAGCTTAGGTCATTTTGGCAAAATTGCCAATTTTTGGTTTTGGTGTCACTATTCACCTCATTGGTCAACAAAAATGTTGACTTTTGGATAGAAAATAGGTGTATTGGTTTTAACACCCCAAACATACCACATTTTGTATCTAAAACTTGTTGGTATTGGTTGCAATACCATTTCTAAGCTTAATGCTAATTGAACAAAATTTTCAGATTTGGTGCTTCATCTTTATTGTTCCATTTGATATTTCTACAGTGGGAATTTGAGGAAATGGTAAACATGAAAGTTGTTCCTTATTTTGTCTAGTTGAATTTTTTTTTTTTTTTGAATCACTCCATTTGGAGTTTTGTAGCTCAAGTTATGGCCAAAATAAGTTTACTGTTCACGTGTACTGTTCATGCTGAAATTTTGGATTTTGACAGATTTTGGTCCAACTTTGGTTAGTAATTTGACCAAGTTAAGTTCATAATTTGGTCTAACTTTCTTCATATGACATGTTTTACCATACCTTAGGTTTCCATCGGTTCAAGAATCGCCTAAATCCGAGTTTTCTAGAGGGAGTTATAGTCATCCAAACATTACTGTTCAAATGTAAATCTGCAGAGTTGCAGGTTTGATAACTTAACTTTGCCCAATCATTTGAATGAGTTAATGGCATTATTTGGGGTAGGTTTCTTCATGAAAGTTGTTTGTCTATATCTTATCTTGTTGCTGTAAAACTTTCAGGTCAATTAACCAAATCTACAGTGAGTTATGGCCAAATGAACAGTTATTGTTCATTTGGTCAATTCTACAGGGGCTGTTGCAGGGTGTCCGGATTGGGGCCAAGTTTTGGTCCTCTTGCTTTGGTCTTTTGGGCATGGTTTCTTCAGCAAAAATGTGCCATTATAAGCCTAGTTTCATGTCCAATTGGCCAAGCACCAATTGGACCAACACAGCCCAAGTTATGGCAGTGCAAGTGGACTGAATTTTCAGTCCCTCATCATTGGCCCTAGGGCAGCCTGCAACTTCACTTTGCAATCTTATTTTTCAGTCCATTTTATGGTCAAATTACCTAAGATGGTCACTAATTGACCATTAAAATGTGCTCTAACAATTTCCTAAGCCAAGTCAATTTTCACTCCCCAAAACCCTAGCTTCACATTAGGTTTTCTACAAAATGCCTTAGTTAGCATACCAACTTATTATTCTTATGTTTATTAACTTCCTACATGATTCTAGTTCACTTCAAGCTCATCAAAAACACTCCTTCCTATTCCTTCACTAGGGCAGCCAAAACTCATGTACACATACACATGAATTTTGTTCATTTAAATTACATTTTCTTACTAAATTCAAGTTCCATTTCATGAAATTAAAGAATTTTAGGTATATAGTGCACTAACCTTGAATAGGGTAGTTTTTTTCCCAACTCAAACTTCTCTTTCTTTCCCCTTCTTGGCTGCCAAAAGCTTGTTTAAGGTGTAGGGTAAAATTTTAATGAAGTGGGGTTAGGGTTTTATGGTGAAACAAGGTAGGAAATTAAGCTTGCTTGATTGAACATCAATGGAGGGAGGAAGAAGAGAAACTCACGTTTTTGCCTGAAGAGAAGGCAGCTGGTTTTTGGTCTTCCTTGGTCTTTATTTAGCTCTTTTATTAGTTAGTCAAATGGTTACTTAATGGTGATTGGTTGGCAATTTTAAATGACATCACAATGATGTCATAAATAAGCTTTTTCTTCACTTTCTTTTCTTTCCTCCACTACTCATCTTCAATTTAATTTCTAGTAATGTTTATACATATTTTATGTCATATTAATTATTTACTCAACTGGACAAGTCGGCCAAAATCACCTCTGAAGGCGAAATGACCAAAATGCCCTCCGTTTGGCTTAACGGGTCAAAATTGTCTGTACCGATTGAAAAATTTTTCTAAATATTTTCTTGGCATTCTAATGCCATAGGAACCTCAATAACCCTTCTCTGGAGTCCCAAAAATTATTTTATAATTTTTCCCCCGGGTCTAGGGCTCCTCGTTGCGAGAACCGCAACTTCCCTCTGGTTACCCACCGCTTGGGCACCGGCTCATTTGACTTAATTGTATTTTATTTCTAAAATTTTTACTAAATTTTTCTCATTAATATTTGAGTAAATTTTGGTTCCTCACTTTAGTTTAAATATTTTTTCGGACGTTCTAGCTGTCCGGACCGACCCCGGTCACCGGAACAGTATAATGTACGGAGTTGCTACTGGGAGGGTGTTACAAGGTATCTCGAGCCATCACACCATCGGTCACAATGTGTCTCCCGGTGTGCAGACAGAATGGCTAATAAGCCATAAAAGCAATAAGGCATAAAACCAAGTATAACATCATAATCAGTATAGCCATAGGCTACCATATTGCAAAATGGCATGAAGCCATACGCAATACTACTATCAGAACCCTATTGGCATGCCAACCTATCCAAACCAATCACACTAGGCCTACTAGGGCATTTAATACTTTTAATTTATGTAATTCTTTGATATTGAAATTTTATGGCTAATATTCATTTTATTAGTCAACTAAAATGTTGACTTTTTCATAGATAATAGGTATATTGGTTCTAATATCACCAAAATACCACATTTTGCATTCTAAAGTTGTTGGCATTGGTTGCCAATTCCATTTCAAAGCTTAGGGTTGGTTATTTAAAATTTTCAAATTTCAAGTACTTGGTTTACTTTTCCATTAGTCAATTTTTCAGTAAGAATTTGGCAATATTGTCTTCATGAAAGTTGTTCCTTTATGTGTGTTCTTTAATTCCCTTTTTGAATCACTTCATTTGGAGTTTTCTAGCTCAAGATATGCCACTTTGAGCAAGGCTAGCCGGATTGTTATCTACCCATAAATTCTGAGCAGAATACCATTCTGCCAGATTTGGTAGTTCAAATTTGGCCAATAATTTCATTTGGTTAAGTCCAGAATTAGAGTTTGTATTCAACATAAAAGTTGTTCTAAATTGTCTAAGCTTTTCATTGACATAAATTTCAAGTCAATTGGACCTTTCTACACTGAGTTATGACCAAATGAATGAACACTGTTTATTTGGTCATTTTGCCCAGGTAGAATGTATGTTACCCAGATTTGGTCAATTTTTAGGGCATCCTAAGTTTAGTTTCTGGACAGGGTTCCTTCATCAAAATTGTTCCATTATGTGTCTAATTTCATGTCCAATTGGCCTTGCACCAATTGAACTTACACAACCCAAGTTATAGCTACCCAAACATGCTAGACTTACATCCAGACCTGCAGTGCACACTGGACAGCATACCAATCCTCAATTCCCTTGGCACAATTCACTTAAT
The DNA here is from genome assembly GCF_030052815.1 of Hevea brasiliensis. NCBI lineage: Eukaryota > Viridiplantae > Streptophyta > Magnoliopsida > Malpighiales > Euphorbiaceae > Hevea > Hevea brasiliensis. The sequence goes on along the minus strand of NC_079497.1, from coordinate 77,303,339 downwards.
TTCCTACTCAAACATGACCAAATGGTCACGAATTGACCATTACAACCTCTTTTCACAAATATATAAACAAAAATCCAAATTTTGGTGCCCACACCCTAACTCCAACAATTTCAATTCTCTATATACATACAATCCATGAATTAAAATACCGAAATCATATTCAATGGCAGCCATACATAACTATTATGCAATCAAATTGATGAAACCCTAGGTACCCTAAGGCTGCCAAAATTTCATGGTGCAATTTCATGCATCTTTAATTCATTTTTCATCAAATTTTCAACTTAACTCAACTTAAATTCATGCTTAGAAAAAAGTGGAAGCAAGAAAATTAGCACTAGCCTCTTGGATGAATTTCCACCCTTCACTTTCCTTCACTTTCTCCTTTTCTAATGGCTATCCAAGTCTAGCTCTAGTGTTAGGGACAAATTTTTGTGAAGGGAAGATGAGGTTTTGAGGTGGTTTTGTCGGTGGTTTGGTAGAAGTTTGGAAGCTTGGTGAAGCTTCAATGGTGGAAGAGAGGGAGCTGGTTCATTTGTGAAGAAGAAGAAGATTGTTTCTTCAATTTTTCTTCCCATTTTACTCATTTTAAGTGGTTTATGGACATGTGTCACAATGTAATTGGGTGGGAGTGCTTTGGTGACATCATGTGATGTCATAATTCTAAATTTCCTTTATTTTCTTTCCTTTTCTTTTCTACTCATTTTCAATTAAATTTTTATCAATATTTATTGACATTTTATGTCATAATAATTATTTACTTAATTGGACAAGTCGGCCTAAAGACAAAATGATCAAAATGCCCTCCATTTGGCTTATCGAGCCAAAATAGTCTGTATCGATCTAAAAATTTTTCTAAGCATTATCTTGGCATTCTAATGCCATTGAAATCTCAATGACTCTTCTCTGGAGTCCCAAAAATTATTTCATAAATTTTCTCCCAGGTTTAGAGCTCCTAGCTGCGAGGATCGCAACTTCCCACTCAGTTACCCATTGCTAGGCACCGGCTCATTTAACTTGGTTGTATTTTATTTCTCAAATTTTTTCTAAATTTTTCTTATTATTATTTGAGTTATTTATGATTCCTCACTCTAGTCTAAATATTTTTCCTAACGTTCTAGCTGTTTGGACTGACACCAGCTACTAGAACAGTAGAATATACGGAATTGCTACAATGAGGGTGTTACACTTATACGACCCATGTAAAGTGTATCAATAACACTTCTCTTCCCTTTGTGTTTTTCCAAGCTTTCTTTTGTACTCTTACACCTTGGAACTTTATCCAAACACCTTAAATCATACAAAAAACATGGAATTTAGAGTTTGTCAATGGAAATCACAAAAGTTAATGAAATTAATGACTATGCATGAGATTGCTTGCCTACATGCTACGAAACAATATACAAATATACTTAAAAACATCTATATAATACAAGTGTATCAGCATGTCTTGATTGAATAAATTATATGCAATCTTGATAGTGTGTATGCCCATTACAAGTCTAGAAATAGGTGGCATGAGGAAATTGACTAGTCAATAACTAAAATTATGCACAATAACTTGGCTTATGCCATGATGAGGATACTTGGCTTATGCCATGATGAGGATCCTTATCACTTGAGTTGTCTAGACATTGTAATTGGGCTAAGAAAATAAATGAAAAGGGGGTATGTGAAAAAGGTTATTTATGAAATTCTATGCACCTTGATTGTAATTGTTATTAATCTGAACATTGCAAAAATTTATGTAATTAAAAGCTATGTCATGTCATGTTAAAATTGTGTGGGATTGCACATTGTACTAATGAAATAAAATTGTTAGAAACATGTCTCATGAGATAATACATGATTTGCTCACATACATGTTGTATGATATAATATTATTAAGTTATAGCACAACTAAGAAAAATTGCTTAGCGGAGAGTTATTTGAACTTTTCGTAGGTAATAAAAGTAAGGATAAAGAGCTGGCACAGGAGTGAAGGCGATTGAATGACGTTTTGCTTATTTTGCACACATTAGGAGATTACATTGTATTAGGCAATTATGTAATGAAATGTAATCCTTTAATGTGTAACTATTTAAATTCTACAAACTATATGGATGTTGAAACAAGTCTTGTATTTTGTAAACGCTTTTATATGTGTATATTATAATCAAGTATGTAAATTTATCTTAATTAATGTGATGGTTGTATAAATTATGGTTATTGTGAGATGGGTTGTGAATGAAACCACATAGATTTCATCTATGTTTTGGAGTAATATGATAAATATTGGTAGGTATTTTAATAGGTTACTCAAAATTTTAAGGAAAATATTGTCGGATTTCTGCCTTAAATTTAAAACTAAATTTCATTATTTAAGAAATTCCAAATAGATGGAAAATTTATAAATTTTATTTTTTTATGACTTAAATAGATTTGAAATTTTTAAATATTCTGCTATTTTTCCCTAAAATGAAGCATAATTAGAAATAAGAAAATCTAGATTTGTAGGAGGAATTGTTAACCCTTGAGATATACTCTTGGGTGCGTCTCAGGGGGCATGTACACACTACTCTAGCTGCATATAGGGTTTGGGTGTTACATGGAGTGAGTTTGGGTGTTGATGGGAGAAAGATTCTATAGGTTTTTAACTTGGGAATTCTAGAAATTCCTAGGTTTGGCTGCCAAAAACCAAAGGTTCAACAAACGAAGCATGCTGTTTCTCGAAAGATCTAGAAATTCCCAAGTTCGGCAGTTGAAGTCCTAGACTTAAGTGGCTGCAGTGGCTACTGCCCAAACTGGGCACCCAATGTTCCAAGATTTAGTAGCCGAAGCCCAAGACTCTGGCATCGAACTTAGTCTGCCACTTTATTTGTCCTTTGATTCCAAGGTTCTAAAACCTAATTTCATGGTTCTTAAGGACCTAGAATAAGATGTTTATTATGTGTATAGAGTTTTAGAGCCTTGTATAACTCTCTAGGGTCTAATTTTATAGGATCAAGCTTGAGGGACTCGTGAAATTAAGGATCTAAGATAGTTACTGCACGAGTTAGGTGGTTGATAGTCTATAAAAGGTGAGTAATTCTAACATTAATAAATGTAAACTATTAAATGTAATTTATGCTCATCCTCATGCATCATGTCATATTTATTTAGGATGTATATGTCTAAAACACGAAAATGTTGTATAATTGCATAATTGTTATTAGTGCATTGATGGATAATGGATGACCCACTGACTTCCCCCATGTTTATGACTATATTATATTATGTATGTTATGAATCTATAAAAATCCATGGGGAGATCTTTATGATGCCCCATCAGGGGAGATCACTACGATGCCCTAGGTGTATGACACAAGTCATGTTTTAAGCAAAAATATTGAGGAGTCTCTATATGAGTTGAGCACATTAGAATCGAAGAGTTACTAGTGACAAGTCTATCTTATGTGCAATGTTTATGATGTAAAAATCCATTTGAAAATCCAATGCTAATTACCTTTGGTGATAGTATATCTATCACTAATACAATTTAGTAACGCTTTATCCATCTCTAATACTTTTAGTATTAAGAAACAATTATATACAAATATATCGCTATTAATTTGTAATGATAAATTATCCATGGCAAATACTTTAAGTAATGAGTTTAGCATCGACTAATTCGTTGCTAATAACTTTTAGCGTCGACTAATTCGTTGCTAAATCTATGAATACTTTCAATTTCTATTATTACAAGAATTAATATAAATTGAAATTTTAATATTATTTTAATAGTAATTATACATACACTAAAAATCCTATTACAATTCCATATTCGTAATTCTATAAGTATTATTAATTCATTAAAAAATATTTAGTTTATTACAATCAAATTAAAAAACAATATTAAATACCAAATCTTACTTGTACTAATTTACTTTTTTTAATTATTCTAAATATTTACAAATTTATAGTATTAAATTATAAAATTATTATTTTAAAAAATTATTTAACTGACACAATTATAAAATTATTATTAAAAATTAATTATTTAATTAAAAAATTTATATTTATATCTATAGATATAAAATTATAATCCTATTCAATGATAAATATTTTATTTGTTATTATATATTAGAATTTAAAAAAAAAAAACCTAAACTATATAAATAGAAGAGTCAAAGAGGATGATTAAAAAAATATAAAAATTAAATGTATAAAAAATTTAAAAATACTAATCAACTTTAATTAGTAGTAAAATATAGTTAAGATCTTTTGTTATTATTATAATGAATGACTAAATTTAATTAACTATTGAAAATAAATATATTATAATAATATTATATCATATATGAAAAATTAAGAGAAAATTACATGAAAACAAATAAAATCACAAGTAACAAATATAAATAACATACATCGCATGTTCAAAAAAAAAAAAAAACTAGTTATGTGAAAATATAATGGATGCTTACAAGGGAGGAAACAATAAATTCTTATAGAGAAAATAATAAATCCTCATAAAGAAAGAAAAAAAAAACTCAATATCTATCAATAAGAACAAATTTGAGTACAAATACAAATGTTTAAAGATTATTAGAACAATATAATACAAAATGTCCAAAATAAGAAAGAAAATACAATAAAGAACCCTTGCAGACCCCTTCCTCAAGGTGGTAAAGGTAGTTTATAAGGTAATAGTTAGGAACAAAGATCACGTAGTGAATGCATGGTTGCTATTTCCTAAGTTTCTCTTAACTTATTGCCTAAGACAAGAGTATACTCTAAGCAGAGAAAAGGATAGAGGCAATAAGTCGGTAGAGACAGATTGTAAAATACTAATAGAAGAGGAAGTGCTGAAATGAAAGTTAGGACAGTTAGGTCTGATGCAGTAGAAGAGATAGCATAGATGATTAAGAAGATGTTAGCCAAAGTGGTTAGAATACCAATTCTAAATGAAATAAAGGAACTAAATGACCTAGCAGAGGCACAAAAAGGTACAGTTGTCTAGTGTAGCTAATAGCTTAGCAAGAAGTGTAGAGCAAAGGATAGCATAGTTAGAGTTTTGTTCTGGGGAAGATGAAAGGGTGATGGACTAAAGAGCAAGCTAAGGGGCCGAAAACAAGCTAAGAATAAGGAAAACAATTATCAAGATATCAAACCTAAAAGTACAGGACTCATGTTAGATTATAGTTTTGGGCAATGTTAAGAGTCAAAACAAGGTTTAAAAATTCAGATTTAAATCACATTCAAACAATTTTTAAAAAATCAGATTTGAATCACATTCAAACAATTTTTAAAAATTCAGATCTGAATATTATTCAAATAACTTTAAAAAATCAAATTTAAATATGATTCAAACAACTTTAAAAATTCAGATTTGAATCACATTCAAACAACTTTTAAAATTCATATTTGAATCACATTCAAACAATTTTTAAAATTCTGATTTGAATCAAAATTTAATTGTGTGATTAAAATTCTAATTAAACAATTTAATTAGACATAGGATGAGCTTTTAGATCATACAATAATTGTAAATTAAAAAGCCAAACCTTGAAGAATTCCATCTTTGGTGCGCCAATTTTGGCTTCCATGGGTGGCTATTTTTTCCTTGTTCCAAGGTAGAGTAGGTGGCATTGGGACAAGATCACTTTAACTTGTTAACAATATGAGGAAAGTTAGGAGAGGTATGCAATCAAAGCAAGGAGTAGCTAAAGGGTGTGCAATGGAAACTTAAATTTCTTATTAGACAGAGAAACGAAATCAGTAAATAGTAAGTTGAATAAAAGGCCACCTAAGGATCAATAAGCATAATGAGAGGAAAGAATGTTGAATAATGATACATAGGCTTTAGGTTAGATTATAAAGATGATGAGTTAGTAGTCTAGGAACTGTTAGGAGAAATTTAGTGGATTGGAGTAATGGAAATTGGTATAGTTGGAGTTAGTTCTGGAAGAATATGTTAGCATAGTTGGAGTTGGTTTTAGAAGAATATGTCAGTTAGAGGTATTTTCTAGAATATAGAAGAGTACAGAGGCATAAGATAAATGATGATAGATATAGAATACAAAATAAAGTATAAGTGGAGATAGTGAATTATAAGGTAAGATGTCAAGTGGAATAGTGTTATAACAGAGGGTTAGTGTAGTTGATGTTCTGTAGAAAGAGCACATTAGTAGCAAAAAGATGATGAAACTTAAAGTGGGAGATCAAGAGATATCAGTAAAATTGAGAATAAAGTCTGGAAAGCTATGGAAAATAAATTTGGATATATTAAGGAGAATGAGTGAATAAGGTATTTTATCAGGGATTGTGGTAGAATACAAGTTCTCCACTACCCTGTTAGTTTAGATGGCACTTATAGGTTTAAGGGCACGTATTTAACCATGATGAACAATTTCCTACAAAGGTTAGCAGGGGATGACAATGTTCTAATAGTCAAGTTAGTAAAGGAGGGACAAGAAGAATCTTTCATGGTGAATTGCAGGTGTTGCATAATATGAATAGTATATTAGTATCATTGTGTTATATAATATAAAGGATGTGCCAGTAGGAGCTAATCGCAAAGTTGGAAATCTATAAGTAATGGAGCTAGCAATCAAACATGGCTTGTGCTTTCCTTCTCAATGCTTGACTTCACCTTTTTGACTTCATAACTTGTCCAATTATCCTTTAGGTTAGTAGTATGTCCTAGAGCATAACTAGTAATTTGTATCTTATAAATTTTAATTCCTCTTTAATGGAATATATCTTTTCTTTTAATTTAAATTGTTTAAATTTAATTGAGAATATCCTTTAATAACTTATTAGATATTCCATTCTTAAGGTGTTAAGAATATGAGTGATGGAATAATCTAGTACAAGTGTTGTAACACCCTTACCATAGGTAGTCTGTATGTTCTACTGTTCTGATGACTAATGTCTATCCAATAGCTAGGATGTCTAGAACTACACATAAATGATAATGAGGAGACATAAAATGATGGAATACATGGTAAGAAAATATAATAAAAATTAAGAGAAAATAAAAGAAAGGAAATGCAACTAGGTTAAACGAGCCGGAACCGTAGCGATGGGTGACCGCACCAGGAAATCATTGCGCAAACAGTTGATGACCCCAGGACCGCAAGGAACCCAGAGAAATAATTTTGGGACATAATTAAAGGTCTAATAAGGTACAAATGACATTAAAAAAATGTCAAAGGAAATTTAGTTAATTGGTATAGATGAAAATGAAAATTAAAGGAACCAAGGGATCAGAGACTTAATCAGTATTACCAAAAAAGTGCGATTATGACCCGAAGAGGGGCATTTTGGACATTTGGCACCTAAAGTTGAATTTTGACCTAATTGTCCCTTAAAATGAGTGGTATTAAATTTTGAAAATCTTATAAAAAGATGAAATTAAACATGTAATGTAAATAAAGGAAAATGAGGGGATAATTAGAATTATTAAAATTTAATTATTATAATGATTAAATTATACTTTGTGGAGAGTATAAAAGGCAAGAAGATGTCAGATCCCACCACTTCAACTTCATCTTCTTTAATTCTCAAAAATGGCCGAATGGTTCTCTCCCAAAACCCTCCATGGATGTTTCATGCAAGCTTAGAGATCCCTCCCTTCTCAACATAAAATCACAAGATCACTTCACTAAAAGTGATCCTCACACCTTGGGAAGACTATAGCTAGTAAAAGGAAGGAAAAATTTTGAATTTTTACAAGTTTGGGAAAGTCTTGATTCAAGGTTAGTGCTGAATCTTCCAACTTTTCTTTCTTAATTCTTGTTTTAAGCATAGGATGAGTTGATATGTTAAGAAAATTGATGAGTATTTGGGAGTCTTGAATTCGGTAGCCATGGAAACTAAAGGAGTTTGATTTATTTTTATATGTAAATGATGGGTAGTGATGTTAATTAAGGTAATTAGATGTTCTAGCAAATTGATTTCATGTGTTTGTGGAGATTGATAATTTGAATTAGGGTTTTCAAATACATATGGAAGTTCAATTTAACAGCCTTAAATTCCTTGAGAGTTTGATGAATTCTTAACTAGAATGATGGTTATTGATGTTAGTTGATGCATCTAAATGCAATGGAAGTGATATGTATGTGATATGCATAAATTGGGAAAAACTTGAATTAAGGTTTGATGACAAATATGGAGACTTTGTGTAATTGTGAAAATTGGCAATTTAAATTTGTTTGATGAAACTTGTGTAATTGGTTCACTTTGGCTGCCTTGAAAAGCATGAGAGTGTGCTTAATTCATGCATGTAAATTGAGATTAGTGATGTTGATGGATAGGTAATTGAACTTACATGTGATAGAAATTTGATTAAATGTGAATTGTTAACTTTGATAGTTTGAATTAGGGTTCTGAATTACTCAATTGAGACTTGAATGATGTTGCTAGAAATTTGATTGAATTGAGATGAATTGATGATATTAGAAATGCCATGAATGCAAATTTATAGTTTGGGATTTGGAGGAATGAAATTGGAAGTGTACAATTTTCTTATAGGTTGAGTTTTTATTGAAGGCAGTGAATGTTTTAGGCCATAAGTAAAATTTTGTGACCCCAATCGGTATGAGGCCAATTGAAGGTAAAACTAGACCTAAAATGCTCCAATTTTCATGTAGAAACCATGTCCAAATTCTACCTAAAAAGTGACCTAAATTCTGCCCTAATTCGGATTACCAAATTGTGAACCCAGAAAATGACCAAATGAACAGTTTCTCTTCATTTGGTCATAACTCACTCTAGACAGGTCCAAATGCCCTGAAATTTATACTATTGGAAAGCTTAGACATAGGGCTATAACTCAAAAATGCCATTAACCAAGTCAAATTGCTTGCACAATTTGGGACACCAAAACTGTCCAGAACCAAAATAGCCCAGAATTGCCTTTATCTAGGCAACTTGACCAGTTTTGGCAAAGAGCCCATAACATGGTCCATAGAACTCCAAATGACATGAAACTAGTGCCAAAATTTCGATAAGACATAGACCTACAAGATTGGTATTTTGAACCAAACCCAGAAATCAAGAGAAATATGTCAATTGGTTAGGTCAAGTTAGTGTATAAATTCTGAAAATTTGCATAAGTGACCATTGAAATGTGCCATATAGTTTTGGGAACCTAAGAAATAAGGATTTAACTTTTTTTTAGACGCCTTCCTCAAATTATGAATGTAAGAAGCTTAAATTTTGGGTCAAAGTTACTAACCAAAATGAGACTCATGTTAGTATAGGACATTTGAGTCCAGAAAAATAATGTGACTATAATTAATTTTACAAGACTTGAAAATTTGTAGCTAGAAATTCTGAGAGAACATAAGACATAGGGCAACAAATCCTATGAAGATCATTGGGCCTAAATGTTGCTAGAACCTATTCAAATAAATTGCTAAAGTGTAATACCAATACTGCATAGTGAAGAACCAAAATTTGAAATTGAATCAGTTATGGTTATTTGACCATAACTTGAGTTATACAAATCCAAATGGCATGATTCAAAAAGGAAAATAATGACAAGACATAAAAGAACAACTTTTATAGGAAGTGGGGCTAAACAGTGGCCATAAATTGTTTAACTTGATACGTAAATTCGACAGTGTAAAATTGAACCTAAAGAAAGGTTCTTGAATTAAATTATTTTTAGTAAGGACTTATATCTAATAAGTCACTACATGCTAAATTATATGAAATAGGTATGTGGGACCCACTTTTCACTATAAGGTGACATGAAATCAGTTGATACATAAAATGTAAATGACCTAAATGGTTTGTTAAACACATAAGTCATATGAAAACACACTTGGAACCTATGTTTCCATCATATATGAGATAACAATACTATGAATATGTATAGTACATGACATAAGATATGAGAGTGATAAATACATAAGTTATACGAATATGTACTTGGGACCTATGTTCCCATTATAATGACATGAAAATGGTATAAAGCATAGATAGTACATGAAGTAAAATAACAATATGTTATGAACCCTTAATAGTACACAGCATGAAATAATAAAACTATAAGTGCTTAATAATACTAATTTGCCCAAAGTATACCTAGGCTTATATGTGTATAGTTGGATCAATTGGTATACCAATTAGGGATTACAGATACCAATACTGCCTACACAGAAAATCATGGACTGACAATATATGTTGATATAATTGTTATACAGGCTCTATGCCTGCCTATTGGTTATTGTGCCTAATTGTATTTTTGGTTTTAATAGTCTGCCAGCTAGCCTTGCGCCTGATATTACAGATGCCATTGTGCATAATTGTATTTCTAGCTTTATGCCTGCCGCTGTCCTTGTGCCTGATAAATAGTTATTGTAACACCCCTCACCCGTTTACAGTGTAGCCGAGCAAGGAGAGCTGCATTCGATGCCGGAACACCCTATCCTGTCTTATCATTTACAATATTAATTTAATATCCATTTCATCATATCACTTCTCATGCTCATATCAATTTCAAGAAAATAAATTACATTTCATTCATATAAAGTTTACATATACAATAATTTACAGCTTGTATACAATCCAAAATTATTTACATCATTTACTTATGTACAGTTATCCAAAATGAAAAATTTAAATACACATAAGCCCTACCCAAAATGAACTGGTGAGGTGACACCGACCCTATAGCAGATCTGATCATCTCTATCTGTACTCTCCTGCTACTGTTGTGGCTACTGGTGCTCTCCAGTACCTATGCGTGGTAAGAACCAACGCGCTAAGCATAATGCTTAGTGGTGGATAAATAAGGAAAAATAACCAAACAATTTAAAATAATTAATTCACTATAATCTTATAAATAAATATCAATTTTCATGTATTTAAAATCTTTTACATGTTTTCTAGAACTTTGGAAGTAAATAAGCTAATAGGGATCTTTTCTGTGCATATATCTTATATTCAGTCTTATAAAATTCATATTAAAGATTTTCTCATATACTTATTTATATTTAAGGCTTATTACTTTTATTTGTGCCCAAGTAACCTATGGCAGACTATAAAGACTGGATACACGGGAGTATACTAGTTAGACATCCGCATGTCTAACCAGTATAAATGGTCATATCAGGCACAAGGCCAGCGGGCAGGCATAAGCAAGTAATAATAAAAATTGACACTATGGCCATCGGGTAGGGATAAAGCCAGTTGAACAATCATCTTAGACATATGTTGTCTGTCAATGATTATCCCTGTGGGCAGTACTGCAATATGTAGTCCCTAATTGGTATACCAATCGATCCATGCTATATAAATGAGTCTAGGCATAATTTGGGCAGAATAGTATTATTAAGTATTTATAATTTCATTAATTCATATTATTTTTATACTTAACAATTTATTCTAATTCATTTCATCTCATATGTCTAGTTATTTTATGGACATTTCTTTAGGTCCAGATTTGGTGCACTGTCTTTACATGGCAAATTGACCAGGATGTGGCCACTGTTTGTGTCACACACCACCCTTCGTAAGGCATAACATGATCCCGTAGTATACCTAATGAATTACCAACTTCGTCTCCTGATAACTCATTCAATACACTATAAGGGATTTTAAAACTTTTCTTACTTCTTTTTACAGTGGTGAGCACTATTTACAGGTGTTAAAAATTTTTTTGAACTAAAGTGAAACAGCTAAAACATTTGAATAATTAACAATTTCTGCAAAAATTTTGGCAAAGTGCCCTCTGTAATTTGAATAAAACAGTTCTTCAAAAACTTGAAAAAAGCACTTCAAATATATTTCTTAATCTCAAACTCCAATATCCAAATCAACACAATAAGTTTCCCAACATTTGTCTACTCAATCCACAATAATTTTTTAATGTTTTCAAAAGCTGAGATAAAAGAAATATATTACAATATTTACAAACCAAAATAATTTACAAATTTAGTTTATAACTTTAATGCATAATTTTAATTTACAACTACTCAAAACCAAGAATACTATATACATAAAGTGAACATGCATTACAATATAAAATGCAAAATATGGTATACTCAATATACCCGATGAACTCTCAGTATAGCATTAGCAGCCTAGTCTGCTGCCCTGTCAATCTGCCTACCTGCGACAACAATGAAAAGCTAACGCTGAGTAAAATTTACTCAGTGGTGCACAATAACAATTTGAAATGCGATATACAATTCTTTTATTGACAATTCACAAATCAAATAATTCACAATTCCATTTCACAATTTACAAAGTTCATATAACACAAATTTGATCAAACAATTGAATAACACAGTTTTGCCAATCAATAACACCATTTGATCAAATAACTGAATAATACAGTTTTGCCAATCAATAACACAATTTGATCAAATAACTGAATAACACAGTTTTACTGATAAATAACACCATTTAGGCCATGACACAATTTTTCCGCACATGCCGTGTTGTACACCACGACAAGGCACACTCACCCCAATAATCGAAATCAATGAGGGAGAAAGCTAGCTAAATAATGAGTACTCATCCACACTCACCTCAGACTGACAAGTCAAAGAGGGAGGAACATAATCACACTCAACCCAGACTGATAAGTCAAAGAGGGAGGAATATAATAACAATGTCATGCCAAGTATGAATCAAAACAATTCCAAACCACAATATTTCATACAATTACCAAATCACATTTTATCTCAAAATTTCCATTTGCAAAGTAGGCAACACAATAATTTCCAAATAAGATTCTCAAAGCCAAAACAATAAAAAATTATTCACAACTCATTTCTCCAAATAAATTTTCCAGTAAAAGCAGTGAATATAAAGGTATTGTGCACAGACACAATTTAAAACTATAATGTTCAATTAAATTTTTAAGTAGAAAATGAGAAATGAAAATTATTGTGTACAAACACAATTTAAAACAATAACATACAAATAATCATAATTTATCAATTGAAAAATTCAAAAGAAATAACTATTGTGCACAAACCTCTGATATATGCCTCTTGGCCCTGACTCAGTGTTCCTTATGCTTCTCAATATCTTTTTCAACTGAACACACAATTTAAATTGTTTCAGTGCTCAATGAATTTGTTTCTAACAATAAAATCCAATATTTAAATTTTCTTGGTACTATTCCCTTCAATTCATTTCATTAGTCAACTTATAATATTGACCCTTGATGCACTCTAAGTGAGTCAATTCTAATGTTACCAATATGTCACATTTAATAGCCTTTTAGTGTTGGTATATGTTACCAAATTCATTTTCAAGTATATTGCATTTTATTGCAATTTGTCGGATTTCGATATAGTAATTTGACCTAGCTGGATGACCTAGTTTCCTCGGTTTTTGGGTTTCGGTCCAAACTACAAACTTGTAGGTCTATGTCTTATTGCACGTGGGGCAAAATTTCAGGTCATTTTGAGTTGTGTAGACCAAGTTATGGTCAATTTACCAATGCTGGACATAATGTACCAAAATGGTAGCTTTAGGTCATTTTTAGGTCACTTTTGGTTCGGCCAGTTTTTGGACCTAAATTTGTGCAAGCTATTGGCTTGGTTCTGGCAATTTTTGGGCTTTGATGTCTTCATAAGAATTGTAGATATTGTCTTAACTATTCATGGCAAAAATTTCAGGTCAATTGGACCTTTTTTGAGTGAGTTATGGCCAAAAAACTAACTGCTGCCCAAATGGTCAATTTTCAGGCTTTCAAAGCACTAATCTGGATTTGGTCATTTTTCAAGTCACCTTCTAAGCAGAATTTTGGTAAGCTTCCTCCATGAAATTTGGCACATTTAATGCCTAATTTCACCTCTAATTGGTCTCATACCAATTGGAGCTACACACTTAAGGTTCTAAGCCAAAACGTAAACTGCCCTATTACACATTGTTCATCACTCATCAATTACACATCCTGTGCTTACAAAGTTAACTCTTCCATGTCATTTCTGTTTTGTACCTTACCATCGACACATTTAACAACACATTTTTTGGGCATTTTGGTAGCTTATAGCCATTCTTAATATGCACACTATAACCCAGAATTTTCCAAGTCCAATTACAGCAGTTAAACACATGAATGCACCTCATTTACATGTCCAAATTCAAACCACTATACACATATCCAAATTGAACCAATTATTCATATACACATGCTGCCATCAATGACAACATAATTCAATAATATTTCATGAACTCAAACACTTCAATCTTCTTCATGAGGTTGCCACAAATTTACACATACCCATCAATTGCCATTTCTCTTTTTAAGCTTCCAAATCATACCTTACACATGGAATTCAAGTATAATACAATCAACCATTTAAATCATCATTCAAACTACTATTTACATGTAAGAATAAACTGTTCTTATTGAGATTCCATGGCTGCCAAAATGTACATCTCCCTTAAAACATCAAACTTCAAAAATTCTTCCACAAATCAACTACCCATAACATCCTTTCAAGGTTTAATGAAACAAGAATAAAAAATACATACTTACCACTTTTGAAATTCTTCAAAACCTCACTAAAACTTAAATTTCTTGCTGCCTATCTACTGCCCAAGTTGTGCAGAACAACTTTAGTGAAGAAATCAAGTGGAAAAGGGGCTTACTTCATGCTTGCATTGAGGTTAAGAAGCTTTGGCCATGGTTGGCCATCCATGGAGGTTTTGAGAGTTTTTTTTCAATTCAGCAAGTTGAGTGAGGTTGAAGAAGATGAGTGATCTTCTGTCCACAATATGTTTAGTGGTCCACTTTAGTGGAGTTAGTGGGGCACTAATAGGATTAAAAACATTTTTTATGTTAAACTTCCATAATTTGCACATTTTCCTCCTACCTTTTGCTATTTAGATTTTGTACCACTATTTTAATTTTTCATGATATTTTCCAAGTGTAATATCATTTATTTTTAATAGAAATTTAGGTCGAAAGACAACTCGGGGTGTCAAATGACCACAATGCCCCTATTCGGGTTGCATTTTCGATTTTTCGGTAACACCAAGTTTTCTCATTTCTCGATTTCCCGTTTTTCTTTGTACTAATTAATTACTTTTTCTTTGATATTTCTAATGATATTTATACTTCAATAGATGTCTATTTAAGTCTTAAAAATATTTTCCAAGGTTTTTCGTAGTCCAGGGCTAGTCAACGGTCCACGCCACAACTTTCCGATGCGGTCACCCATCGCTAGGGTTCTCGGCTCGTTTAACTTGGTTACATTTCATTGCTATTATTTTTCCTTTGTTTTTCTTGTATTTTCTTTTCCTGTATTTTATTATTTTATGTCTCCTCATCAATATTTAAGTGTAGTTCTAGGCATCCTAGCTGTCCGGACAACATTGGTCACCGGAACAGTAGAACGCACTACCGAACATAGGGGTCTTACAATTCTCCCCCCCTTAAAATAAATTTCATCCACGAAATTTTACCTAATAGCCATCTTACAATAGTCATACATTTATTTTCTCCTTTCTATATGATCGTATAATCTTCTTTCCCTCGAATTTGTATAAGACTTTGAACAATCTAATACAATATTTAATTTGTTTGTAGAACACCAATCTTCTCTTACTATTGTGCTGTCTAATATTTCGGTTCATATTTCCTTATTGAATGACCCTTATTGTCACACCCTACCCCTCTGTAAGGCATAACATGATCCCGTAGTATACCTAATGAATTACCAACTCCGTCTACTGATAACCCATTAAATACACTACAAGGGATTTTAAAAACTTTTCTTACTTCTTTTACAGTGGTGGGCACTATTTACAGGTGTTAAAAACCTTTTTGAACTAAAGTGATAGAACTAACACATTTGAATTATTTGGAATTTCTGTAAAAATTTTTGGCAGAGTGCCATCTATATTTTCGATAAAACAGTTCTTTAGAAAAACCTGTAAAAAGCACTTCAATATATATTTCCAAATCTCAACTCCAACATGTTTCTCAACACAAATCCACAATAATTTTTCAAAGACTGAGATACAAGAAAAATAATACAATTTTCACAAGTCCAAATAACTCATAATTTATTTTACAACTTTAATGTACAATTTTAATTTACAACTGCTCAAAACCAAGAACACTATATACATACAGTGAACATACATTATAATATAAAATGCAGAATATGGTATGCTCAATATACCCGATGATTTCTTGCTGAATGTACTAGCAGCCTAGTCTGCTGCTGTAACACCCCAAAGTTCGGTAGTGCGTTCTACTGCTCCGGTGACCAGTGTTGTCCGGACAGCTAGGATGCCTAGAACTACACTTTGACATGAGGGAGGAGACATAAAATAATGAAATACAAGAAAAGAAAATACAAGAAAAACAAAGGAAAAATAATAGCAAAGAAATGTGATCAAGTTAAGCGTAGGAAACCTAGCGATGGGTGACCGCAGGAAGTCACGGCGTGGATCGTTGACTAGCTCCGGATCATGGAACCCTGGAAAACATTTTTAGGACTTAAATAGACCCTTGTTGAAGAATAAATATCATTAGAAAGATCAAAGAAAAATTAAATAATTAGTACAAAGAAAAGTGAGAAATCGAAAAACAGACAAAACCCGGTAATACCGAAAAATCGGGAACGTAACCCGAACAGGGGCATTATGGTCATTTGACATCCCGAAGTGTCTTTTGACCTAAATGTCCATTAAAAATAAATAATATTACACTTAGAAAATAAAATGAAAAATTAATTTGGTGGTACCTAAAGTAAATAGCTAAAATCAAGGGTTTAATGTGGGATTAAATGAAAGTTTAGCTTAAAATATGATTAAAATTGTGAGTGCACCACTAATGCATAAAATAAACATATAATAGGGCAGCTGTAACTCCACTAAATCAGCTGAACTTCATCTTCCTCAAAGTTATCTCAACATTGCCGTGAATGAAGGTGAGAGGAAACACCATGGCCATTTTTCATGCAAGCTCTCTTAACTCTCCATTTTCAACTCCAATCTCTTAGGTTCCTTCATGAAACTTTGTCTACTCATCACAAGGAAGAGTTTGATACTAAATTTGAGAAGTTTAAGCAAGGTTTAACAAGCTCCAAGCATAAGGTAAGTTCATAATTTTGAAGATAGCTTTGTTAAGTTTTGTGTGCATGTTATGGGTGTTGATTTTGTGAAGGAAAATTTTGAGTTTGAAGAGTTATTGTTGTTTTCATTTTGGACAGCCATGGAGTCACGTTTTTTATGAGATATTTATGCATATAATTGATGAGAAATAATGTTGATCATGGTGATTTAATATCCTAGAGGATTATTTCACATATATATGGTGATTTATGCACTTGGATGGGAATTGGTAAATTGTAGGGCACTTTGATGTTGAAGAACAATTTTCGGCAGCTTGGGAACCCTTGAATAATTGTATGTATTGATGGAAGTGTTGGCAGAATGTTGACATAGAAGAATTGATGAATGTATATGTAAATTAGTAGTGGAGATTATATGTAATGATTAGGTGTATTTATGTACATATATTGCTAAATTTGGACTTGGTGGTTTAGGGTTGTAATTGATGTATTGAGAATGGTTGTATTCTATCCAAATTGACCATAGTAAGAAGTGATAAATGAATATGGAATGGTATAACATCAGAATTGGGTATGGGGATTTAAGGTAGAGCAAGTTAAATGTGTGTTTGAATTGGGGTTTGAAAGACACATAGAGGACAGTGTGCAAATAGACCTATAACTTTAAATGTGTAACCTCAATTGGTATGAGACCAATTGGAGGTGAAACTAGGCACAAAATTTGCCAACTTTCATTGAGAGAACATACCAAAATTCTGCTTGCAAGGTAATGTGAAAAATGACCAATTCGGATTAGGTACACTTGAGACCTAAAAACTGACCATTTGGGCAGCAGTGAGTGTTTAGGCCATAACTCACTCAAAACCGGTCCAATTGACCTGAAATTTTAACCATGAATAGTTAAGACCCATACCTACAAGTCTTATGAAGACACCAAAGCCCAGAAATGACCATAAGCAAGTCAAAAAGCTTGCACAAGTTCGGGTCCAAAAACTGGCCGAACCAGAGTTGACCAAATTGACCAAAAATTGACCTAAATTGATACCATTTGACCAGCAATAGTGTAATGACCATAACTTGGTCTGCTTAACTCGGATTGACCTAAAATTTTGCCCCGCGTGCAATAAGACATAGATCTACAAGTTTTTAGTTTTGACCGAAGCCCGAAAACCGAGGAAACTAGGCCGTCCGGCTAGGTCAAACCAGTATCCCGGAATCCAGCAAGTTGCATTAAAATGCACCAAACAAGGAAACGAGTTTGGCAAAACGTACCAAACCTAAAACCCTATCGAATGTGACATATTAACGACACTAAAACCTAATTTACCTAAAACGCAACGAGGGTCGGTATATTAGGTGATTAAGTGAATAATTGAGTTCAGTGCATTATTTACCAAAACCATCGATAGAGACAATTTAATTTGGTACTGAAACACTTCGAATTGTGTTTCTCAGTTAACAAGGACTCAGCAAAAGGGAAAGAAATACTGAGTCAGGACCAGGAGACAAATATCAGAGGTTTGTGCACAACAACTGTTTCTTTTGAATTATTTTCAATTGAAATAAATATTGACTATTTGTATATTATTGTTTTAAATTGTGGAAATGTGTTTGATGGACACTTATTGATTGAAAAACATTGTGAATGGTTTGAAACTGTGAAAAATTGTTTGAATGATATTGATGGATACTTATTGATTGAAAAGCACTGTAAATGGTTTTTGTGGAAATTGAAGTGAATTACGAATTGTGTTGCCATTTTGTGAATGAAATTATAACTTTGGAAATTTATTGGATTCTTACGGATCATTTGAATAAAATGTTTGGAATTGATTTGACTCACAATTGGCATGACACTGATACTATGTTCCTCCTCCATTAATGGGGTGAGTGTGATTATTCCTCCCTCTTTGACTTATCAGTCTGGGGTGAGTATGATTATGTTCCTCCCTCTTTGACTTGTCAGTCAGAGGTGAGTGTGGATGAGTACTCATTAGATAGCTAGCTTCCTCCCTCATTGATTTCGATTATTGGGGTGAGTATGTCTTGTCGTGGTGTACAACACGGCATATATGGAAAAATTTGTGTCATGACCTAAATTGTGTTATTGATTGGCAACATTGTATTGTTCAATTATTTGATCGAATTGTGTTATTGATTTGCAAAACGATATTATTCAGTTATTTGATCGAATTGTGTTATTGATTTGCAAAACGATATTATTCAGTTATTTGATCGAATTGTGTTATCGATTTGCAAAACGATATTATTCAGTTATTTGATCGAATTGTGTTATTGATTTGCAAAACGATATTATTCAGTTATTTGATCGAGTTGTGTTATTGATTTGCAAAATGGTATTATTCAGTTATTTGATCAAATTGTGTATGAATTGGCAATACGGTATTCTTAAGCTATTTGACTAAATTGTGTTATTATGAATTTTGATAATTTGTGAATTGGAGTTTAAATTCCTTATGACATTCATTGTCTTGAATTTAACTATGGTTTTAAGTATCCACTATTGATATGATTTATGAATTGTGATTTAAAATTTGTATTTGATTAATGTTGTGCACCACTGAGACATTGTCTCAGCGATAGCTTTTTATTGCTGTCGCAGGTAGAGAGACAGTGACAGGTCGCTAGTACCGCCAGCGAGAGATTTTGGGTATAGTGAGTATACCACATGTGGCATTTTGTACTGTAATGTATATTCATTGTATGTATATTTTGTTCTTGGTTTTGAGCAGTTGTAAATTTAAGTCGTACAGTAAAGTTGTAAAATAATTATGAGTTATTTGGCTTGTAAAAATTGTGTTATATTTTTGTATCTTAGTCTTTGAAAATCACTGTGGATTTGACTTGAGAAATGTGTTGTGTTGATAAAAATGTTGGAGTTGAGATTTGAAAATATATTGAAGTGCTTTTTACAGGTTTTCTGAAGAACTGTTTTGTTCAAAATACAAATGGCACCTTGCCAAAATTTTTACAGATATTCCAAATAAATCAAATGAGTTAGTTGTTTCACTTCAATTCACCAAAGTCTTTCACACCTGTAAATAGTGCTCACCACTGTAAAAGAAGAAAGAAAAGTTTTTAAAATCCCTTGTAGTGTATTTAATGGATTATCAGTAGACGGAGTTGGTAATTCATTAGGTATACTACGGGATCATGTTATGCCTTACAGAGGGGTAGGGTGTGACAAATGCCTGTCATCGATCTACTGCGGCAATGAAAGAATGAAAGTCACGAGTAAAATTTACTCAGTGGTGCACAATAACAATTTGAAATACGATATATAAATCTTTTATTGACAGTTCACAAATCAAACGATTCACAATTCCATTTCACAATTTACAAAATTCACCTAACACAAATTTGATCAAGTAATTGAATAATACCGTTTTGCAAATCAATAACACAATTCGATCAAATAACTGAATAATACCGTTTTGCAAATCAATAACACAATTCGATCAAATAACTGAATAATACCGTTTTGCAAATCAATAACACAATTCGATCAAATAACTGAATAATACAATGTTGCCAATCGATAACATAATTTAGGCCATGACACAATTTTTCCACACATGCCGTGTTGTACACCACGACAAGACACACTCACCCCAATAATCGAAATCAATGAGGGAGGAAGCTAGCTGAATAATGAGTACTCATCCACACTCACCTCAGACTGGCAAGTCAAAGAGGGAGGAATATAATCACACTCACCCCAGACTGATAAGTCAAAAAGGGAGGAATATATCACACTCACCCCATAAATGAAGGAGGAACATAGTAACAGTGTCATGCCAAGTATGAATCAAAATAATTTCAAATCACAATATTTCATACAAACCATAAATCACATTTTATCTCACAATTTCCATTTGCAAAGTTGGCAACACAATAAGTTCCAAATAATATTCCCAAAACCAAAGCAATCAAAACTTATTCATAACTCATTTCTCTACATAAATTTGCGAGTAAAAGCAGTGAATATAAAAGTATGGTGCACGGACACAATTTAAAACTATAAGATATAAATAATCGTAATTTATTTCAATTGAAAAATTCAAAAGAAATACTTATTGTGCACAAACACAATTTAAAATAATAACATAGAAATAATCATAATTTATTTCAATTGAAAAATTCAGAAGAAATACTTATTATGCACAAACCTCTAATAACTGTCTCTTGGCTCTGAATCAGTGTTTCCTTCCCCTCCCTGAGTCTTTGCTAACTGAGAAACACAATTTGAAGTGTTTCAGTACTCATTTAAACTGTCTCTAACGATAATGCTTGATAATTAATTCACTGAATTCATTTATTCGCTTAGCCAACCTACTATGTCGACCCTTGGTACATTCTAGGTAATTTAGGTTTTAATGTCATTAATATGTCACATTCGATAGTCTTTTAGGTTTGGTACATGTTACCAAATTCATTTCCATGTATACTGCATTTTCTTGCGATTTGCTAGATTCCGGGATACTAGTTTGACCTAGCCGGACGACCTAGTTCCCTCGGTTTTCGGGTTTCGGTCAAAACTACAAAACTTGTAGATCTATGTCTTATTGCACATGGGGCAAAATTTCAGGTCATTCTGAGTTATGTAGACCAAGTTATGATCATTTTACTATTGCTAGTCAAATTGCACCAAAATTGGTCACTTTAGGTCACTTTAGGTCATTTTAGGTTCGGTCAGTTTTTGGATCCGAACTTGTGCAAGCTGTTTGACTTACTTATGGTCATTTCTGGGCTTTGGTGTCCTCATAAGACTTGTAAATATAGGTCTTAACTATTCATGGTTAAAATTTCAGGTCAATTGGACCTGTTTTGAGTGAGTTATGGCCTAAACACTAACTGCTGCCCAAATGGTCAATTTTCAGGCCTCATTTGCACTTAATCCGGATTTGGTCATTTTTCAAGCTACCTTGCAAGCAGAATTTTGGCAAGATTCCTTCATGAAAGTTGGCACATTTTGTGCCTAGTTTCACCTCCAATTGGTTTCATACTAATTGGAGCCACACACTTAAAGTTATAGGCCTAAAACACAAACTGCCTTATTGCAATTCTTGCATACATATCAAACATCACTTTTAACACTCACCAAACTTAACATTCAAACTAATTCTGGTTGTACCATGACCTAAACATAATTCACAACACATTATAGGTCATTTTGGCAGCTTGCAATTACATTCAATGTGCACCAACAAGTGCAGAATTTGCCCAACTAAATTTACAACAATTTAACTCCATAACCTAGCTCATTCACATGTCCAACCTTCACACCACTATACATACATTCAAACTGCCATAACAACCAACACATTTTAACATCATTATTCCATAAATCAAGCATGAATTCCATCATTCTTCAAGGGTTAGCAAACTGCCACAATGGTACACTTACATTCCATTACTTTCCAAGCTTTAAATTTAATTTTACATTTACATATACTAAGTATACATCACCTAAACAATTTCCTACACAATATACATTTAATCAATCATTTAATTCACCATTTACAAGCACAAATAACCTGCCTTCAAGGTATTTCCGTGGCTTCCAAAATTACACATTCCCATTCAACATCAAACCTCAAAAATTTCTTCATAATTCAAACACCCATAACATGCTTACAAACTTTAACAAAGCAATATTCAAAAACTCAAACTTACCTATGGATGAGACTTCTTAAATCTTCACCAAAACTTCTTTTTCTTGCTTCCTACATGCTGCCCATGATGTGCAGAACAAGTTTAATGTAGAACAATTGGAGAAATTGTGGCTTGATCATTAGGAGTGGAGATTGCATGCAAGGTGTGGCCATGGTGGACAATGGAGAGAAAATTCAATTCGGCAAAGTGAGGATTTGAGAGGAAGAAGAAGACATTAGTAGAGTAATCTGCCCACTTAGTGAATTTTTAATTCCCATAGTGCTCCACTCATGCTAGGATAATCATTTAATAAGTTTTAAGTGATAATTACTCCATTTACACTCCATTTTTGTTATTTACATTAGGTACCACTAAATTAATTTTTTCAATATATTTTCCAAGTGTAATATTATTTATTTTTAATGGAAATTTAGGTCAAAAGACAATTCGGGGTGTCAAATGACCACAATGCCCTTGTTCGGGTTGCATTCCTTATTTTTTGGTAACACCGGATTTTGTCCGTTTTTCGATTTCTCACTTTTCTTTGTACTAATTATTTAATTTTTCTTTAATATTTCTTATGATATTTATACTTCAATAGGTGTCTCTTTAAGTCTTAAAAATATTTTTCAGGGTTCCCCGCGGTCCAGGGCTAGTCAACGGTCCACGCCGTGACTTCCCGGTGCGGTCACCCATCGCTAGGGTTCTCGGCTCGCTTAACTTAGTTGCATTTCTTTACTGTTATTTTTCCTTTATTTTTCTTGTATTTTCTTTTCTTGTATTTCATTATTTAATGTTTCCTCACTCATATCGAAGTGTAGTTCTAGGCATTCTAGCTGTCCGGACGACACTGGTCACCGGAACAGTAGAACGCACTACCGAACTTAGGGGTGTTATAATTCTCCCCCACTTAAAATAAATTTCATCCACGAAATTTTTCCCAATAGCCATCTTACAATAGTCATACGTTTATTTTCTCCTTTTTATATGATCGTATAATCTTCTTTCTCTCGAATTTGTATAAGAATTTTAACAATCTAATACAATATTTAATTTGTTTGTATAACCCCAATCTTCTCTTACTATTGTCCTGTATAATATTTTGATTCATGTCCCTTCTTGAATGACCCTTGAGGTCATGTTAGAATCATTTATTTAGTCATTGGTCCTTTGACCATTCTAGTCCATAGTCTTCCTCACATTCGTAATATTTCTTTGTTATATTTGAACCAACTGTTTGAATTTTTACTTCCATAACTCTTTTTATCTGTCAATATTCTATAACTTACTTTCTTTTGTACTGAACTATAACCTTTCGATATTCTAACCTTTGAGTTTTAGATCCCTAAGTAGGATTTTCAAACTTATTTCTAACATTAAATTCTGTCATGGCATAACTATACCAAAACAGATGCCGTTGGCAACTATTCTTATCTAGGTGTACTATCAGGTAGTACGTAGCTCTACACAATAATCTCAAGTCAGTACTGTAATCTACAGCTTACAGTATAAACATCAAGAACATTGCATAGTTACTACGATACATCCCAATAGATCAAATTTTCCTATTTTTATCCTTTTCGAATTTACTAATATCCCGAACTTATTATGATTACAATATCCATTAACAATTACTAACAGTGACATTCTTGCCTTCATCTAGAGCAATTCCATTACTGCATCTTACTTTTACGTCCTCTTGCCTTACATTAAGTAGGCTCGCCAATTAGCTTTATAATTTATGGTGTGTTAGAAAATACTTTTCGCCAATAAACTCTTTCAAAACTAATTTCACTTATTATCACAATCCTTATTTTAAAGGGCTAATCACTAATGCATCAAAATTTATTCCCCTGTAAAGGAATAACAATAGAACATATAGTTCTAACACTAACATAAAAGTATGCAAACCCCAGGTCAAACAATACATATATATATCTTAGTTACTATTTGAGAAAGTACTAACAATAATATCAAAAGTCTAAGTCTCTTCTCTCTGCCGTATAGCGTATACTCCAGCTGGAGCATCACCCTGTTCTGGCTGATTCACAGTACTCTGACTTCTAGGTGTACTACCCCTACCTCTACCTTTGCCTCTACTAACTGATGGTGAACTCTTTGGGGTAGAAACTTGGGTTGATCCCTTTGGTGTAGTAAATGATCCAGAACGACCTGGATTTACACAATCCCTAGCAAAATGGCCAGTCTCTCCACAGTTAAAACATGCTCCTACGGCTCTATAACATACCCCACTATGTGGTTTACCACAAGTTTCACAAAGTCGATCTGACAGCGCATTCCTGGGTTTCTATTGAGTTTGCTGATCGGATCGAGGTGGTTTCTGTCCAGAAGATATATCTCTACCGGACTTCTTACTATCTCTATTGTATCCCCCAAAGTTTTTCCTCTTTCCAGTAAGACCACTAGAACTCTGTTCTACTGACTTTCCCTCTTTTTCTGTCTTCTCTGATTTCTTTTTCTCAAGAGTCGCTTAAGATTCAATTCTTTCTAATTCTAGTGCTTGAGAAATAAGTTCAGAGAAGTTGTTATGTTTGAATCCGACCACTTGTAATCTGATACTAGGCTTCAAGCCAGTTTCTAACCTCTTACATCTCTCCCTACTGGTAGAAAGTAGACTTACTGCATAATGGCTCAGGCGGAAAAATTCCCTTTCATATTCAGCCACCGATCTACTCCCCTGTTTCAGACTTAGGAACTCTTGCAGTTTTTGATCTACATAAGCATCAGGGACATATTTTTGTCTGAATTCCCTGAGAAAGTCACTCCAGGTTAGCACTGCAGGTTCTACCAAACTGTGGGGAATGGTTTTCCACCAGTCATAAGCATCCCCCTGTAGCAAAGATACTGAGTATTCAAATCTGAGCTTCTCTGTGCAGTGCAGTTTCTTGAATACCCTATCCATCCTTTCTAACCACTGTTCTGCCTCTAGAGGATCTACTGTCCCCTTGAACTCTGTAGCCCCATATTTCATCAATTTGTAATATTGTCTAGCAGAAGACTGTGGTTGTACCACTAGTGTCTGTATTGGGGCTTGAGTAGGCACATTACCAGCCATTTGTTGGAACATTGCAGCCATCTGCTGAGCGAACTGAGCAGGGAACTATGGCATCATGGGTGTCTTCTTGAACCATCGACATTATGTAGGGATTGGTCATCCCCTTGCACCTCAGCCTCTATAGATTGATCGACTGAACGATCACCCTCTTCCATAGTCAATGCGAGGATCTTAGACCTCCTAAACAAATAACACAAGGAGATTTCCTCCCGTTAGTGCATATTTATAATGTAATGTACTGTATGTATCAGAAAATGATATTGAGCAGTTATACTATGAAGAAAGAATATTCAAGTAACATGTGAAAATAGAATTTAAAAAAAAACTAGCTCTGATACCACTAAAACATGTCACACCCTACCCCTCTGTAAGGCAAAACATGATCCAGTAGTATACCTAATGAATTACCAACTCCGTCTATTGATAACCCATTAAATATACTACAAGGGATTTTTAAAACTTTTCTTACTTCTTTTACAGTGGTGGGCACTATTTACAGGTGTTAAAAACCTTTTTGAACTGAAGTGATAGAACTAACACATTTGAATTATTTGGAATTTCTATAAAAATTTTTGGCAGAGTGCCATCTATATTTTGGATAAAACAGTTCTTCAGAAAAACCTGTAAAAAGCACTTCAATATATATTTCCAAATCTCAACTCCAACATGTTTCTCAACACAAATCCACAATAATTTTTCAAAGACTGAGATACAAGAAATATAATACAATTTTCACAAGTCCAAATAACTCATAATTTATTTTACAACTTTAATGTACAATTTTAATTTACAACTGCTCAAAACCAAGAACACTATATACATACAGTGAACATACATTACAATATAAAATGCAGAATATGGTATACTCAATATACCCGATGATTTCTCGCTGAATGTACTAGCAGCCTAGTCTCACGCTCCTGTCGATCTACTGCGATAAAGAATGAAAAGCTATCGCTGAGTAAAATTTACTCAGTGGTGCACAATAACAATTTGAAATGCGATATATAAATCTTTTATTGACAGTTCACAAATCAAATGATTCACAATTCCATTTCACAATTTATAAAATTCACCTAACACAAATTTGATCAAGTAATTGAATAATACCGTTTTGCAAATCAATAACACAATTCGATCAAATAACTGAATAATACCGTTTTGCAAATCAATAACACAATTCGATCAAATAACTGAATAATACAATGTTGCCAATCGATAACATAATTTAGGCCATGACACAATTTTTCTACACATGCCGTGTTGTACACCACGACAAGACACACTCACCCCAATAATCGAAATCAATGAGGGAGGAAGCTAGCTGAATAATGAGTACACATCCACACTCACCTCAGACTGGCAAGTCAAAGAGGGAGGAACATAATCACACTCACCCCAGACTGATAAGTCAAAGAGGGAGGAATATATCACACTCACCCCATAAATGGAGGAGGAACATAGTAACAGTGTCATGCCAAGTGTGAATCAAAATAATTTCAAATCACAATATTTCATACAAACCATAAATCACATTTTATCTCACAATTTCCATTTGCAAAGTTGGCAACACAATAAGTTCCAAATAATATTCCCAAAACCAAAGCAATCAAAACTTATTCATAACTCATTTCTCTACATAAATTTGCTAGTAAAAGCAGTGAATATAAAAGTATTATGCACGGACACAATTTAAAACTATAATATATAAATAATCGTAATTTATTTCAATTGAAAAATTCAAAAGAAATACTTATTGTGCACAAACACAATTTAAAATAATAACATAGAAATAATCATAATTTATTTCAATTGAAAAATTCAGAAGAAATACTTATTATGCACAAACCTCTAATAACTGTCTCTTGGCTCTAACTCAGTGTTTCCTTCCCCTCCCTGAGTCTTTGCTAACTGAGAAACACAATTTGAAGTGTTTCAGTACTCATTTAAACTGTCTCTAACGATAATGTTTGATAATTAATTCACTGAATTCATTTATTCCCTTAGTCAACCTACTATGTCGACCCTTGGTACATTCTAGGTAATTTAGGTTTTAATGTCATTAATATGTCACATTCGATAGTCTTTTAGGGTTGGTACATGTTACCAAATTCATTTCCGTGTATACTGCATTTTCTTGCGATTTGCTGGATTCCGAGATACTAGTTTGACCTAGCCGGACGACCTAGTTCCCTCGGTTTTTGGGTTTCGGTCAAAACTACAAACTTGTAGACCTATGTCTTATTGCACGCGGGGCAAAATTTCAGGTCATTCTCAGTTATGTAGACCAAGTTATGGTCATTTTACTATTGCTAGTCAAATTGCACCAAAATTGGTCACTTTAGGTCACTTTAGGTCATTTTAGGTTCGGCCAATTTTTGGACCCGAAGTTGTGCAAGCTGGTTGACTTACTTATGGTCATTTCTGGGCTTTGGTGTCTTAATAAGACTTGTAGATATGGGTCTTAACTATTCATGGTTAAAAGTTCAGGTCAATTGGACCTGTTTTGAGTGAGTTATGGCCTAAACACTAACTGCTGCCCAAATGGTCAATTTTCAGGCCTCATTTGCACTTAATCCGGATTTGGTCATTTTTCAAGCTACCTTGCAAGCAGAATTTTGGCAAGCTTCCTTCATGAAAGTTGGCACATTTTGTGCCTAGTTTCACCTCCAATTGGACTCATACCAATTGGACCTACACACTTAAAGTTATAGGCCTAAAACACAAACTGCCTTATTGCAATTCTTGCATACATATCAAACATCACTTTTAACACTCACCAAACTTAACATTCAAACTAATTCTGGTTGTACCATGACCTAAACATAATTCACAACACATTATAGGTCATTTTAGCAGCTTACAATTACATTCAATGTGCACCAACAAGTGCAGAATTTGCCCAACTAAATTTACAACAATTTAACTCCATAACCTAGCTCATTCACATGTCCAACCTTCAAACCACTATACATACATTCAAACTGCCATGACAACCAACACATTTTAACATCATTATTCCATAAACCAAGCATGAATTCCAGCATTCTTCAAGGGTTAGCAAACTGCCACAATGGTACACTGACATTCCATTACTTTTCAAGCTTTAAATTTCATTTTACATTTACATATACTAAGTATACATCACCTAAATAATTTCCTACACAATATACATTTAATCAATCATTTAATTCACCATTTACAAGCACAAATAACCTGCCTTCAAGGTATTTCCATGGCTTCCAAAATTACACTTTCCCATTCAACATCAAACCTCAAAAATTTCTTCATAATTCAAACACCCATAAAATGCTTACAAACTTTAACCAAGCAAGATTCAAAAACTCAAACTTACCTATGGATGAGACTTCTTAAATCTTCACCAAAACTTCTTTTTCTTGCTTCCTACATGCTGCCCATGATGTGTAGAACAAGTTTAATGAAGAACAATTGGAGAAATTGTAGCTTGATCATTAAGAGTGGAGCTTGCATGCAAGGTGTGGCCATGGTGGACAATGGAGAGAAAATTCAATTCGGCAAAGTGAGGATTTGAGAGGAAGAAGAAAACATTAGTGGAGTAATCTGCCCACTTAGTGAATTTTTAATTCCCATAGTGCTCCACTCATGCTAGGATAATCATTTAATAAGTTTTAAGTGATAATTACTCCATTTACACTCCATTTTTGTTATTTACATTAGGTACCACTAAATTAATTTTTTCAATATATTTTCCAAGTGTAATATTATTTATTTTTAATGGAAATTTAGGTCAAAAGACAACTCGGGGTGTCAAATGACCACAATGCCCCTGTTCGGGTTGCATTCCCGATTTTTCGGTAACACCAGGTTTTGTCCATTTTTCGATTTCTCACTTTTTTTTGTACTAATTATTTAATTTTTCTTTAATATTTCTTATGATATTTATACTTCAATAGGTGTCTCTTTAAGTCTTAAAAATATTTTCCAGGGTTCCCCGCGGTCCAAGGCTAGTCAACGGTCAACGCCGTGACTTCCCGGTGCAGTCACCCATCGCTAGGGTTCTCGGCTCACTTAACTTAGTTGCATTTCTTTACTATTATTTTTCCTTTATTTTTCTTGTATTTTCTTTTCTTGTATTTCATTATTTAATGTTTCCTCACTCATATCGAAGTGTAGTTCTAGGCATTCTAGCTGTACGGACAACACTGGTCACCGGAACAGTAGAACGCACTACCGAACTTAGGGGTGTTACACTTATGGTCGTATTAGAATTACTTATTTAATCATGGGTCCTTTGACCATTCTGGTCAACAATCTTACTCACATTCGTAAGATTTCTTTGTTATATTTGAATCAACTGTTCAAATTTTTACTTTCATAAATCTTTTTATCTATTAATATTCTATAACTTACTTCCTTTTGTACTAGACTATAACCTTTCGATATTCTAACTTTTGAGTTTTAAATACCCAAGTAGAATTTCCAAACTCATTTCCAACTATAAAATTCTGTCCTGGCATAACTATGCCAAAACAGATGCTGTTAGCAACTATTCTCATCTTGGTGTACTATCAAGTAGTACGTAGCTCTACACATTAATCTCAAGTCAGTACTGTAATATGTAGCTTATAGTATAAACATCAAGAACATTGCATAGTTACTACGGTACATCCCAAAAGATCAAACTTTCTTATCTTTTATCCTTTTCGAATTCACTAATATCCAAAATTTATTCTAATTACAATATCCACTGACAATTACTAATTGTAACATCTTTGCCCTCATCTAGAGCAACTCTATTACCACAACTTACTTTTACGTCCTCTTGCCTTACACTAAGTAGGCTTGTCGTTTAGCTTTATAATTTATGGTGTGTTAGAAAATACTTTTCGCCGATAAACTCTTTCAAAACTAATTTAACTTATTATCACAATCCTTATCTTAAAGGACTAATCACTAATGCATGAAAATTTATTCCCCTATAAAGGAATAACAATAGAACATATAGTTCTAATACTAACATAAAAGTATGCAGACCCCAGGTCAAACAATACATATATATATATATATATATATATGCAAATATATATATATGCACATATATAAGCATATATATGCATATATATATATATGCATATATATGTGCATATATATATTAGTTACTAATTTAGAGAGTACCAGCAATGATGTCAAAAGTCTCAGCCACTTACCTCTGCCGTATAGCGTATGCTTATAGTATAAACATCAAGAACATTGCATAGTTACTACGGTACATCCCAAAAGATCAAACTTTCTTATCTTTTATCCTTTTCGAATTCACTAATATCCAAAATTTATTCTAATTACAATATCCACTGACAATTACTAATTGTAACATCTTTGCCCTCATCTAGAGCAACTCTATTACCACAACTTACTTTTACGTCCTCTTGCCTTACACTAAGTAGGCTTGCCGTTTAGCTTTATAATTTATGGTGTGTTAGAAAATACTTTTCGCCGATAAACTCTTTCAAAACTAATTTAACTTATTATCACGATCCTTATCTTAAAGGACTAATCACTAATGCAAGAAAATTTATTCCCCTATAAAGGAATAACAACAGAACATATATTTCTAATACTAACATAAAAGTATGCAGACCCCAGGTCAAACAATACATATATATATATATATATATATATATATATATATATATATATATATATATATATATATATATATATCACGATCCTTATCTTAAAGGACTAATCACTAATGCAAGAAAATTTATTCCCCTATAAAGGAATAACAACAGAACATATATTTCTAATACTAACATAAAAGTATGCAGACCCCAGGTCAAACAATGCATATATATGTGCATATATATATATATGCATATATATATATATATATATATATATACATATGTATATATATATATATATGTACATATGTATATATATATATATACATATGTATATATATATATATACATATGTATATATATATATATACATATGTATATATATATATATACATATGTATATATATATATGCATATATATATATATGCACATATATATGCATATATATATATATATGCATATATATGCATATATATATACATATATATGCATATATATGCATATATATGTGCATATATATATTAGTTACTAATTTAGAGAGTACCAGCAATGATGTCAAAAGTCTCAGCCACTTCCCTCTGCCGTATAGCGTATGCTCTAGCTGAAGCATCACCCATATATATATATATATATGCATATATATGTGCATATATATATTAGTTACTAATTTAGAGAGTACCAGCAATGATGTCAAAAGTCTCAGCCACTTCCCTCTGCCGTACAGCGTATGCTCTAGCTGAAGCATCACCCTGTTCTGGCTGATTCACAGTACTCTGACTTCTAGGTGTACTATCCCTACCTCTACCTCTGCCTCTACTAATTGATGGTGAACTATTTGGGGTAGAAACTTGGGTTGACCTCTCTGGTGTAGTAAATGATTCAGAATGGAGTGGATTTATACAATCCCTAGCAAAATGACCAATCTTTCCACAATTAAAACATGCTCCTATGGCTCTATAACATAACCCACTATGTGGTTTACCACAAGTTTCACAAATTCGATCTGACATCGCATTTCTGGGTTTCTGTTGAGTTTGCTGATTGGATCGAGGTGGTTTCTGTCTAGAAGATCTATCTCTACCGGACTTCTTACTACCTCTGTTGTGTCCCCCAAAGTTTTTTCTCTTTCCAGTAGGACCACTGGAACTTTGTTCTACTGACTTTCCCTCTTTTTCTATCTTCTCTGATTTCTTTTTCTTAGGGGCCACTTCAGATTCAATTCTTTCTAATTATAGTGCTTGAGAAATAAGCTCAAAGAAGTTGTTATGTTTGAATCCGACCACTTGTAATCTGATACTAGGCTTCAAGCCGATTTCAAACCTCTTACATCTCTCCCTACTGGTAGAAAGTAGACTTACTGAATAATGGCTCCCGCGAGAAAATTCCCTTTCATATTCAGCTACCGATCTACTCCCCTGTTTTAGACTTAGGAACTCTTGCAGCTTCTGGTCCACATAAGCATCAGGGACATATTTTTGTCTGAACTCCCATAGAAAATCATTCCATGTTAGCACTGAAGGTTCTACCAGACTATGGGGAATGGTTTTCCACCAGTCATATGCATCCCCCTGTAGCAGAGACACTGAATATTCAAATCTGAGCTGCTCTGTGTATTGCAGTTTCTTGAACACCCTATCCATTCTCTCTAACCACTGTTCTGCCTCTAGAGGATCTACTGTCCCCTTGAACTCAATAACCCCATATTTCATCAATTTGTCATACTGCCTAGCAGAAGACTGTGGTTGTACCACTAGTGTCTGTAGTGGGACTTGAGTAGGCACGTTTCCAGCCATCTGCTGGAGCATTCCAGCCATCTGCTGAGCGAATTGAGCAGGAAACTGCGGTACTGAGGGGGCTGGTGCGGCTGATCCACTGACATTATGTAGGGCTGGGGCATCCCCTTGTATCTCAACCTCTATCGATTGATAGATTGAACGATCACCCTCTTCCATAGTCAATTCGAGGATTTTAGACCTCTTGAACAAAAAACACAAGGAGATTTCCTCCCGTTATGCATATTTATAATGTAATGTACTGTATGTATCAAACAATGACATTGAGCAGTTGTACTATGAAGAAAGAATATTCAAATTATAGGTGAAAACAGAATTTAAAAACTAGCTCTGATACAACTAAAACATGTCACACCCTACCCTTCTGTAAGGCATAATATGATCCCATAGTGTACCTAATGAATTACCAACTTCATCTCCTGATAACCCATTAAATACACTACAAGGGATTTTAAAACTTTTCTTACTTCATTTTATAGTGGTGAGCACTATTTACAGGTGTTAAAAAATTTTTTGAATTGAAGTGAAACAGCTAACACATTTGAATAATTAACAAATTTTGCAAAAATTTTGGCAGAGTGCCCTCTATAATTTGAATAAAATAGTTCTTCAAAAACCTGTAAAAAGCACTTCAAATATATTTCTCAATCTCAAACTCCAACATCCAAATCAACACAATAAGTTTCTCAACATTTGTCTACTCAATCCACAATAATTTTCCAGTGTTTTCAAAAGCTGAGATAAAAGAAATATATCACAATATTTAAAAACCAAAATAATTTACAAATTTAGTTTACAACTTTAATGTACAATTTTAATTTACAACTGCTGAAAACCAAGAACACTATATACATACAGTGAACATACATTACAATACAAAATGCAAAATATGATATACTCAATATACCCGATGAACTCTCAATATAGCTAAAGCAGCCTAGTCTGCTGCCCTATCAGTCTGTCTACCTGCGACAGCAACGAAAAGCTATCGTTGAGTAAAATTTACTCAGTGAGGCACAATAACAATTTAAAATGCGATATATAATTCTTTTATTGACAATTCACAAATCAAATAATTCACAGTTCCATTTCACAATTTATAAAGTTCATATAACACAAATTTGATCAAACAATTGAATAACACAGTTTTGCCAATCAATAACACTATTTGATCAAATAACTGAATAATACAGTTTTTGTCGCACCCTACCCCTCTGTAAAGCATAATATGATCCCGTAGTATACCTAATGAATTACCAACTTCGTCTACTGATAACCCATTTAATACACTACAAGGGATTTTAAAACTTTTCTTACTTCCTTTCCACAGTGGTGAACACTATTTATAGGTGTTAAAAACTTTTTTTTGAACTGAAGTGAAACAGCTAACACATTTGAATTATTAGTAATTTCTGTAAAAATTTTGACGGCGTGCCATCTGTATTTTGAATAAAACAGTTTTTCAAAAACCTGTAAAAAACACTTCAAATATATTTCTCAATCTCAACTCCAATATTTAATCAACACAATATGTTTCTCAACTCAAATCCACAATAATTTTTCAATATTTCCAAAAGCTGAGATAAAAGAAATATATCACAATATTTACAACCCAAAATAATTTACAAATTTAGTTTATAACTTTAATGTGTAATTTTAATTTACAACTGCTCAAAATCAAGAACACTATACACATACAGTGAACATATATTACAATACAAAAAGCAAAATATGGTATACTCAATATATCCGATGATCTCTCACTAAAGCACTAGCAGCCTAGTCTGCTGCCCTGTCAGTTTGTCTACCTGCGACAGCAATGAAAAGCTATCGCTGAGTAAAATTTACTCAGTGGTGCACAATAACAATTTGAAATG
Organism: Hevea brasiliensis; assembly: GCF_030052815.1. Taxonomy (NCBI): domain Eukaryota; kingdom Viridiplantae; phylum Streptophyta; class Magnoliopsida; order Malpighiales; family Euphorbiaceae; genus Hevea; species Hevea brasiliensis. Next base: position 77,268,292 of record NC_079497.1, on the reverse strand, counting down.
CGATATATAAATCTTTTATTGACAATTCACAAATCAAATAGTTCACAATTCCATTTCACAATTTACAAAATTCATATAACATAAATTTGATCAAATAACTGAGTAACACAGTTTTGCCAATCAATAACACAATTTGATCAAATAACTGAACAATACAGTTTTGCCCATCAATAACACAATTTGATCAAATAACTGAATAACACAGTTTTGCCAATCCATAACACAATTTGATCAAATAACTGAATAATACAGTGTTGCCAATCAATAACACAATTTGATCAAATAACTGAATAATACAGTGTTGCCAATCAATAACACAATTTAGCCCATGACACAATTTTTCCACACATGCCGTGTTGTACACCACGACATGACACACTCACCCCGATAATCGAAATCAATGAGGGAGGAAGCTAGCTAAATAATGAGTACTCATCCACACTCACCTCAGACTGGTAAGTCAAAGAGGGAGGAACATAATCATACTCACCCTAGACTAATAAGTCGAAGAGGGAGGAATATAATAACAGTGTCATGCTATGTGTGAATCAAAACAATTTCAAATCACAATATTTCATACAAACCACAAATCACATTTTATCTCAAAATTTCTATTTGCAAAGTTGGCAATACAATAATTTCTAAATAATATTCTCAAAGCCAAAACAATAAAAAATTATTCATAACTCATTTCTCCAAATAAATTTGCTAGTAAAAGCAGTGAATAAAAAAGTATTGTGCAAGGACACAATTTAAAACTATAATGTTCAATTAAATTTTTAAGTAGAAAATAAGAAATCAAAATTATTGTGCACAAATATAATTTAAAACAATAACAGACAATAATCATAATTTATTTCAATTGAAAAATTCAAAAGAAATAACTATTGTGCACAAACCTCTGATAACTGCCTCTTGGCTCTGACTCAGTGTTTCCTTCCCCTTCCCTGAGTCTTTGCTAACTGAGAAACATAATTTGAAGTGTTTCAGTACTCATTTAAACCGTCTCTAACAATAAGGCTTAATACTTAATTATTGAATTCTATCATTTCTTTAGTCAACCTAAGATGTTGACCTTCAATGCAGTCTAGGTGAATTAGGTTTTAATGTTACCAATATGTCACATTTGTAGTCTTTTAGTATTGGTACATGTTACCAAATTCATTTCCATGTATATTATCACACCCTACCCCTCTGTAAGGCATAACATGATCCCGTAGTATACCTAATGAATTACCAACTCCGTCTACTAATAATCCATTAAATACACTACAAGGGATTTTAAAAACTTTTCTTACTTCTTTTACAGTGGTGAGCACTATTTACAGGTGTGAAAGACTTTGGTGAATTGAAGTGAAACAACTAACTCATTTGATTTATTTGGAATATCTGTAAAAATTTTGGCAAGGTGCCATTTGTATTTTGAACAAAACAGTTCTTCAGAAAACCTGTAAAAAGCACTTCAATATATTTTCAAATCTCAACTCCAACATTTTTATCAACACAACACATTTCTCAAGTCAAATCCACAGTGATTTTCAAAGACTAAGATACAAAAATATAACACAATTTTTACAAGCCAAATAACTCATAATTATTTTACAACTTTCTGCATTTACTTAAATTTACAAATGCTCAAAACCAAGAACAAAATATACATACAATGAATATACATTACAAGATAAAATGCCACATGTGGTATAGTCACTATATGCTAAATCTCTCACAAGGTACTAGCGACCTAGTTTGTCGCCTGTCTCTCTACTGCGATAAAGAATAAAGCTATCATTTGAGACAATGTCTCAAGCAGTACAACATTAACCAAATACAAATTTTAAATCACAATTCATAAATCATATCAATAGTGGATACTTAAAACCATAGTTAAATTCAAGACAATGAATGTCATAAGGAATTTAAACTCCAATTCACAAATTATCAAAATTCATAATAACACAATTTAGTCAAATAGCTTAAGAATACCGTATTGCCAATTCATACACAATTTGATCAAATAACTGAATAATACCATTTTGCAAATCAATAACACAACTCGATCAAATAACTGAATAATATCGTTTTGCAAATCAATAACACAATTCGATCAAATAATCAATAATATCGCTTTTGCAAATCAATAACACAATTCGATCAAATAATCTGAATAATATCGCTTTGCAAATCAATAACACAATTCGATCAAATAATCGAATAATATCGTTTTGCAAATCAATAACACAATTCGATCAAATAATTGAACAATACAATGTTGCCAATCAATAACACAATTTAGGTCATGACACAAATTTTTCCATATATGCCGTGTTGTACACCACGACAAGACATACTCACCCCAATAATCGAAATCAATGAGGGAGGAAGCTAGCTATCTAATGAGTACTCATCCACACTCACCTCTGACTGACAAGTCAAAGAGGGAGGAACATAATCATACTCACCCCAGACTGATAAGTCAAAGAGGGAGGAATAATCACACTCACCCCATTAATGGAGGAGGAACATAGTATCAGTGTCATGCCAATTGTGAGTCAAATCAATTCCAAACATTTTATTCAAATGATCCGTAAGAATCCAATAAATTTCCAAAGTTATAATTTCATTCACAAAATGGCAACACAATTCGTAATTCACTTCAATTTCCACAAAAACTATTTACAATGTTTTTCAATCAATAAGTATCCATCAATATCATTCAAACAATTTTTCACAGTTTCAAACCATTCACAATGTTTTTCAATCAATAAGTGTCCATCAAACACATTTCCACAATTTCAAACAATAATATACAAATAGTCAATATTTATTTCAATTGAAAAATTCAAGAGAAATAGTTGTTGTGCACAAACCTCTGATGACTGTCCCCCTGGTCTGGACTCAGTGTTTCCTTCCCTTTTGCTGAGTCCTTGTTAACTGAGAAACACAATTTGAAGTGTTTCAGTACTAAATTAAACTGTCTCTATCGATGGTGTTTGGTAAATAATGCACTGAACTCAATTATTCACTTAATCACCTAATATACCGACCCTCGTTGCGTTTTAGGTAAATTAAGTTTTAGTGTCGTTAATATGTCACATTTGATAGGGTTTTAGGTTTGGTACGTTTTACCAAAGTCATTTTCTTGTTTAGTGCATTTTAATGCAAATTGCTGGATTCCGGGACACTGGTTTGACCTAGCCGGACGATCTAGTTCCCTCGGTTTTCGGGTCTCGGTCGAAACTACAAACTTGTAGATCTAGGTCTTATGGACCGCGGTGCAAAATTTTAGGTCAATCCGAGATAAGTAGACCAAGTTATGGTCATTACACTATTGCTGGTCAATTGGTATCAAATTTGGTCAACTCTGGTTCGGCCAGTTTTTGGACCCGAACTTGTGCAAGTTGTTTGACTTGCTTATGGTCATTTCTGGGCTTTGGTGTCTTCATAAGACTTGTAGGTATGGATCTTAACTATTTATGGTTAAAATTTCAGGACAATTGGACCTGTTTTGAGTGAGTTATGGCCTAAACACTCACTGCTGCCCAATTAGTCATTTTTCAGGTCCTAATTGCACCTAATCCGAATTGGTCATTTTCTTAGGTCACCTTGCAAGCAGAATTTTGGTATGTTTTCTCAATGAAAGTTGGCACATTTTGTGCCTAGTTCCACCTCCAATTGGTCTCATACCAATTGAGGTTACACATTTAAACTTATTTGCTAAAATGTACACTGCCCTTGGTTACTTTGCTTAACACACATCAATCACACACATTTACCTTGCAATTTGTTCACTTCCCTACCAATCTGTTTTGGTACATTACCAAAAGCATATTCTACTTTACATTAACATTACTTTGGGCAGATTACAATTACCCTCAACACACCAAATATAATTCACATTTACAAATTCTAAGTACCATTACATACACACCTAACCATTACAAATCTTACATACACTTTACAATATCAATCTACATACATATCCATCAATCCTTCTAGGTCAATATTCTGCCTACACTTCCATGAATACATACATTTACTCAAGTGTTCCCAAGCTGCCAAAAATTTTCCTTCAACATCAAAGTGCCCTACAATTTACCATTTCCCATCCAAGTGCATAAATCACCATATAAACATGAAATAATTCACTAGAATACTAAATCACCATGATTAACATTATTTCTCATCAATTATATGCACAAATATCTCATTAAAAACGTGACTCATGGCTGTCCAAAATGAAAACAACAATAACTCTTCAAACTCAAAATTTTCTTTCACCAAACCAACACCCATAACATGCACACAAAACTTAACAAAGGAATTCTCAAAAAATGTAAACTTACCTTTGATTGTAACTTGCTAAACCTTCACCAAATTTCTCAAAATTGGTATCAATATCTTCCTTGTGATGTGTAGACAAAGTTTAATGAAGAAACCTAAGAGGTTGGAGTTGAAAATGAAGAGTTAAGAAAGCTTGCATGAAAAATGGCTATGGAGTTTCCTCTCACCTTCATTCACGGCAATGTTGAATTCATGTGGAGAAGATGGAGTTTCAGCTGCATATTAAGTGTACACATGTCCCACTATGTGTTTAATTAATTCCCTTAGTGGTCCACTAAAAAATTAAATCATATTATAAGTTAAACTTTCACTTAATCCCACATTAACCCATGATTTTAGCTATTTACTTTAGGTACCACCAAATTAATTTTTCATTTCATTTTCTAAGTGTAATATTATTTATTTTTAATGGACATTTAGGTCAAAAGACACTTCAGGATGTCAAATGACCATAATGCCCCTGTTCAGGTGGCATTCCCGATTTTTCGTATACTGGTTTTGTCTGTTTTTCGATTTCTCACTTTTCTTTGTACTAATTATTTAATTTTTCTTTGATCTTTCTAATGATATTTATTCTTTAATAAGGTTCTATTTAAGTCTTAAAAATGTTTTCCAGGGTTCCCCGCAGTCCAGGGCTAGTCAACAGTCCACGCCGTGACTTCCCGGTGCGGTCACCCATCGCTATGGTTTTTGGCTCGTTTAACCTGGTTACATTTCTTTGCTATGATTTTTCCTTTGTTTTTCTTGTATTTTCTTTTCTTGTATTTCATTATTTTATGTCTCCTCACTCATATCGAAGTGTAGTTCTAGGCATCCTAACCGTCCGGACAGCACTGGTCACCGGAGCAGTAGAACGCATTACCGAACTTAGGGGTGTTACATATATTGCATTTTATTGCAATTTGTCGAATTCCGGTATACAAAATTGACCTAGCCAGATGACCTAGTTCCCTCGGTTTTCGGCTTTCGGTCAAAACTACGAACTTGTAGATCTATGTCTTATTGCACGCAGGGCAAAATTTTAGGTCATTCTAAGTTTGCTAGACCAATTTATGGTCATTTTACTATTGCTGGTCAGAATGTACCAAAATTGGTCATTTTAGGTCATTTTAGGTTCGGCCAGTTTTTGAACCCAAACTTGTGCGAGCTATTTGACTTGCTTATGGTCATTTTTGCGATTTGGTGTCTTCATAAGACTTGTAGATATATGTCTCAACTATTCATGGTAAACATTTCAGGTCAATTGGACCTGTTTTGAGTGAGTTATGGCCAAAAAACTAACTGCTGCCCAAATGGTCAATTTTCAGGCCTTAATTGCACTAATCCAGATTTGGTCATTTTTCAAGTTACCTTCCAAGTAGAATTTTGATAAGCTTCCTTCATGAAAGTTGGCACTTTTTGTGCCTAGTTTCACCTCTAATTGGTTTCATACCAATTGGAGCCACACACTTAAGGTTCTAAGCTAAAACACACACTGCCCTATTGCACATTGTCCATCACTCATCAAAGGACACATTTAACATTACCAAGTTACACATTCATGCCATTTCTGTTTTGTACCATAACATAAACACATTTCACAAAACATTTTTGGTCACTTTGGCAGCTTATAACCACACTCAATATGCACATTATAGTCCAGAATTTTCCAAGTTCAAATTACACACAATTTAACTACATAACCTAGCTCATTTACATGTCCAAACTCAAACCCTCATACACGTACACAAGCTGCCATAACAAGTACCACAATTTAACATTAATATTCCATAAACCAAACCATGAAATAACATTTTTTGGTTCACCATTCAAGCTGTCGATTCATACATCTCTCTCCATTAATTTCCAAGCTTCCAAATTCAAGTATACATTGACATATACTTAGTATACATCACCCAAATTAATTCCTACACACATAAACACTTAATCAACCCTTTAATCTACCATTTACAAGCAAGGATAAACTGTTCTTAAGGAGTTTCCATGGCTACCAAAAATATACATCTCCCTTTAAACATCAAACTCCGAAAATCTTTCCACAATTCAAGTACCCATAACATCCACACAAACTTTAATGAAGCAAGTATCAAAAATACCTATTTACCACCTTAGAAACTCTTCAAAACCTCTCAAAAACTTGGTCTTCTTGTTGCTTATCTACTGCCCAAGGTGTATGGACAGCTTTTAATGAAGGAAAGTGTAAGGAAAGAAGCTTGGATCAATCTTGATGGAGCTCCAAAACCATGCGGCCATGGAGTTCTTCATTCCTCCATTTTCGGCTGATTTTGAGAGGTTGAAGAAGAAGATGAATCTGCTATCCTAAATGAAGAGTAAGTGGTCCACTTATGTGAGTTAGTGGAGCACTATATAAGATTTAATATTAATCTAATCTAAAGTTTCATTTTCCCTCATTTAACTCTCAATTTTTGTTATTTACTATGTACCACCCATTTAATTTTTCATGACATTTTCCAAGTGTAATATCATGTATTTTTAATGGACATTTAGGTCAAAAGACAACTCAGGGTGTCAAATGACCACAATGCACCTGTTCAAGTTACATTCTCGATTTTTCAGTAACACCGAGTTTTGTCGTTTTTTGATTTTTCACTTTTTTATATATTAATTAATTAATTTTTCTTTGATATTTCTAATGGTATTTATACTTAAATAGATGTCTATTTAAGTCTTAAAAATATTTTCCAGGGTTTCCCGCGATCCAAGGCTAGTCAACGGTCCACGCTGCGACTTCCCGGTGCGGTCACCCATCTCTAGGGTTCTCGGCTCGTTTAACTTGGTTACATTTCATTACTATTATTTTTTCTTTGTTTTTCTTGTATTTTCTTTTCTTATATTTCATTATTTTATGTCTCCTCATCTATATTTAAGTGTATTTCTAGGCATTCTAGCTGTCCGGACAGACACTGGTCACCGGAACAGTAGAATGCACTACCGAACATAGGGGTGTTACAATTTTTCCAATCAACAACACCATTTGATCAAATAACTGAATAATGCAGTTTTGCCAATCAATAACACTATTTGATCTAATAACTGAATAATACAGTTTTGCTAATCAATAACACCATTTGATCAAAACTGAATAATGCAGTGTTGCCAATCAATAACACAATTTGATCAAATAACTGAATAACACAGTTTTGCTAATGAATAACACCATTTAGGCCATGACACAATTTTTTCGCACATGCCGTGTTGTACACCACGACAAGACACTCACCCCAATAATCGAAATCAATAAGGGAGGAAGGTAGCTAAATATTGAGTACTCATCCACACTTACCTCAGACTGACAAGTCAAAGAGGGAGGAACATAATCACACTCACCCCAAACTGATAAGTCAAAGAGGGAGGAATGTAATAACAGTGTCATGCCAAGTGTGAATCAAAACAATTTCAAATCACAATATTTCATACAAACCACAAATCACATTTTATCTCAAAATTTCCATTTCCAAAGTTGGCAACACAATAATTTTCAAATAATATTCTCAAAGCCAAAACAACTAAAAATTATTCACAATTCATTTCTCCAAATAAATTTGCAAGTAAAAGCAGTGAATATAAAAGTATTGTGCACGGACACAATTTAAAACTATAATGTTCAATTAAATTTTTAAGTAGAAAATGAGAAATCAAAATTATTGTGCAAAAATACAATTTGAAACAATAACATACAAATAATCATAATTTATTTCAATTGAAAAATTCAAAAGAAAAAACTATCGTGCACAAACCCCTGATATATGCCTCTTGGCCCTAACTCAGTGTTCCTTATGCTTCTCAATATCCTTTTTAACTGAACACACAATTTAAAGTATTTCAGTACTCAATGAATTTGTTTCTAACAATAAAATCCAATATTTAAATTTTCTTGGTACTATTCCCTTCGATTCATTTCATTAGTCAACCTATAATATTGACCCTTGATGCACTCTAAGTGAGTCAATTCTAATGTTACCAATATGTCACATTTAATAGCCTTTTAGTGTTGGTACATGTTACCAAATTCATTTTCAAGTATATTGCATTTTATTGCAATTTGCCGGATTTCGGTATACTAATTTGACCTAGCCGGATGACCTAGTTCCCTTGGTTTTCGGATTTCAGTCCAAACTACAAACTTGTAGGTCTATGTCTTATTGCACGCGGGGCAAAATTTTAGGTCATTCTAAGTTGTGTAGACCAAGTTATGGTCAATTTACCAATGCTGGACAGAATGTACCAAAATGGTAGCTTTAGGTCATTTTTAGGTCACTTTTGGTTCAGCTAGTTTTTGGACCTGAAATTGTGCAAGCTATTTAGCTTGGTTCTGGCCATTTTTGGGCTTTGGTGTATTCATAAGAATTGTATATATATGTCTTATCTATTCATGGTAAAAATTTCAGGTCAATTGGACCTATTTTGAGTGAGTTATGACCAAAAAGCTAACTACTGCCCAAATGGTCAATTTTCAGGCTTTCAAAACACTAATCCAGATTTGGTCATTTTTCAAGTCACCTTCTAAGCAGAATTTTGGTAAGCTTCCTTCATGAAAGTTCACAAATTTTGTGCCTAGTTTCACCTTCAATTGTTCTCATAGCAATTGGAGCCACACACTTAAGGTTCTAAGCCAAAACATGCACTGCTCTATTACACATTGTTCATCACTCATCAATTACACATCCTATGCTTACCAAGTTAACTCTTCCATGTCATTTCTATTTTGTACCTTGCCATTAACACATTTAACAACACATTTCTGGTCATTTTGGCAGCTTATAACCATTCTCAATATGCACACTATAGCCTAGAGTTTTCCAAGTCCAATTACAATAATTGAACACATGAATGCACCTCATTTACATGTCCAAATTCAAACCACTATACACATATCCAAATTCAACCAATTATTCATATACACATGCTACCATCAATGACAACATAATTCAACAATATTTCATGAACTCAAACACTTCAATCTTCTTCATGAGGCTGCCACAAATTTACACATACCCATCAATTGCCATTTTCACTTTTTAAGCTTCCAAATCATACCTTACACATGGAATTCAAGTACAATACAATCAACCATTTAGATTATCATTCAAACCACTATTTACATGCAAGAATAAACTGTTCTTATTGAGATACCATGGCTGCCAAAATGTACATCTCCCTTAAAACATCAAACTTCAAAAATTCTTCCACAAATCAACCACCCATAACATCCATTCAAGGTTTAATGAAACAAGAATAAAAAATACATACCACTTTTGAAATTCTTCAAAACCTCACTAAAACTTAAATTTCTTGCTGCCTATCTACTGCCCAAGTTGTGTAGAACAACTTTAGTAAAGAAATCAAGTGGAAAAGGGGCTTACTTCATGCTTGTATGGAGGTTAGGAAGCTTTGACCATGGTTGGCCATCCATGGAGGTTTTGAGAGTTTTTTTCAATTCAGCAAGGTGAGTGAGGTTGAAAAAGATGAGTGATCTGCTGTCCACAATATGTTTAATGGTCCACTTTAGTGGAGTTAGTGGAGCACTAATAGGATTAAAAATATTTTTTATGTTAAACTTCCCTAATTTGAACATTTTCCTCCTATCTTTTGCTATTTAGATTTTGTACCACTATTTTAATTTTTCATGATATTTTCCAAGTGTAATATCATTTATTTTTAATGGACATTTAGGTCAAAAGACAACTCGGGTGTCAAATGACCACAATGCCCATGTTAGGGTTGCATTCTCGATTTTTCGGTAACACCGAGTTTTGTCATTTTCTCGATTTCCCGTTTTTCTTTGTACTAATTAATTAATTAATTTTTCTTTGATATTTTTAATGATATTTATAATTCAATAGATGTTTATTTAAGTCTTAAAAATATTTTCCAGGGTTCCCTGCGGTCCAGGGCTAGTCAACGGTCCACGCCGCAACTTCCTGGTGTGGTCACCCATCGCTGGAGCTCTCAGCTCGTTTAACTTGGTTACATTTCATTACTATTATTTTTCCTTTGTTTTTCTTGCATTTTATTTTCTTGTATTACATTATTTTATGTCTCTTAATCAATATTTAAGTGTAGTTCTAGGCATCCTAGCTGTCCGGATAACACTGGTCATCGGAACAGTAAAACGCACTATCGAACATAGGGGTGTTATAGTTTGGCCACACTCCCTTCATAAAATTTGTTCCTCTATGTCTTATCTTTGTTTTACTTTTTGAATCATATTAATTGGAGTTTTAGAACTCAAGTTATGGTTAAGTAACCATAACTGGTTCACTATCTCTTTTTGGGTCCAGAATTAGGTAGATTTTGTAGTTTGTCTTAGTCTAATTTGTTGGACCTATTACAATCATTTTTGGGCTTAAATTTCTTCATAGAAGTTGTTACCCTATGTCTTATAGTCACTCAATAATTTTTGTTATAATTTTTTAAGTTTTATAGAATTAATTGTAGCCGAGTCACTGGCCTCGACTCATGCATCCTATTCTACCAGGATTCATGTTCAGGTCAGAAACTTTGACTCCCATTTTAGAGTTCTTATGTTTTAAAGCTTCCTAGTGGGAGATATGGCTAAATGAGTGTTCTAGGGTCAAATGATCACTTAGGTAATTTCTAGAATTCATATACTAAATTAACCTAATAAATTGGCCTAGTTCCCTTAGTAACTGGATTTTGCTCAAAAGATGAATTTTGTAAATCTATGTCTTATAGAAATTTTGCCACTGGTTTCATTGAATTTGGGTTTTGTAGACTAAGTTATGACCATTTTGCCAAAACTGGTTGGGTGAGCTTTAGTCCAGGAAATTTTGGGCAGAATGGTATAGGTCAGTTTGGTATCCTAATTTGAGTCAACAATTTCATTTTGTTAAAGGCATTTATGGGCTTGGTGTTCTCAATGAAAGTTATAGTCCTACGTCTAATATTTTCAATGGTATAAAATTCAGGTCATTTGGACCTGTCTAGAGGGAGTTATGGCCAAATGAACATGTACTATTCATTTGGTCATTTTTCTGGGTTTAGTGTTTGAATACCCAGATTGGGATAGTAAATTGACCAAGATTTTAATAGAATTTGAATAGGGTTTCTTCATGAAAAATGGGGTATTTTGAGTCTAGTTTCATCTCCAATTGACCTCACACCAATTGAAGTCACACAACTTTAGTTATAACTCAAATAAGACACTAGACTCATAGGTCCAAATTTCCTGCATAAGAGAAGCAATCCCAATATTCCATCCTCCTTACTCACAACTACAATTCATCATTCATAACACTTCAAATGATCAACAACCAGTCTCAACAAGATTAATCTCAAGCCATAACACCAGGGTACCAAAATTTATTCAAACCCTAACTCACAATTTCTCAATAATCCATTTTAATTTCTTTCAATTTTTACTTCCTTATGCAAGCTTAACATAGTTTAAAAAGAAAGAAAGAGTTACATAGCACTAACCTTGATTGAGTCAATTTCCAAGCTCTCCAAATCTTCAATTTCATCTTTTCTTTTTGCTACCTTTAGCTCGCCCAAGGTGAAAGACTAAATTTTAATGAAGGAAGCTATGGGTTTTGTGGAAGGAATTCAAGGTTATGAAGAGAGAGATAGAAGAAAGGTTAATGGAGGTAGAGAGAAGGAAGAGAAAGGCTGGAAGAAGAGGTAGAAGATGGTAGAATTTTCTTTCAATTTTACCTCATTTTTATCTCTTTTAATTAGGTTTATAAATGTGTATTATAATATGATTGGTGGAGGCCTTCTTAATGACATCATAATGATGTCATAATTCAAAGTTTAATTCACTTTTCTTTCTTTTCTTTTCCACTCATTTTTAATTTAATTTTCAGTAATATTTATTCATATTTTATATCATATAAATTATTTACTTAATTGGACAAGTTGGCCAAAAATCATTTCTAAAGGCGAAATAACCAAAATGCCCTCCGTTTGGCTTAAAGAGCCAAAACTATCTATACTGATCTTAAAAATTCTCCTAACTTTTTCTTCACATTCTAATGCTACCTAGGGCTCTATAACTCTTCTCTAGCATCACAGAAAATATTTCACGGGATTTCCCTCGGGTTTAGGGCTACTAGTTATCTTCACAGCAACTTCCCGTTAGGTCACCCATCGCTAGGGCATCGGCTCATTTAACTTTATTGTATTTTATTTTTAAAATTTTTCTTTAATTTTTCTTAGTCTTTATTCAATCAATTTATGCCTCCTCATTCTAGTTAGAGTGTAGTTCTAATCATCCTTGTGACACTCCTTACCCGTCTGCAGTGTAGCCGAGCAAGTTATGCCACTCAGTGTGCCAGAGTACCAATTTATGTTTCTATTACAATTTATCCCTTTATAATTCATTTATTTTCAATTTTGATAAATCTGAATTTAACCGCAAATTTTATAGAAAATCCAGCAGGGTGCCGGCTGTAAATTGGAAAAACAGTTCTTCTGAACCTGTTTAAAAACACTTCCAAAATAATTTCCAAATCCAAACTCTATTATATATATTCAAGTCAATCTCAAAATCTCAATCTCAATCACGATATTATTTTCAAAACTTTTCTGTTCACTTCATCACTTGAAGCATATTCACAAATAATTCTCAACATTTCATTTATCAACATATATAATGCAGAAAATCTCAATATTATGAAATTTCATATATTTACATTAATACGTAATTACAGGAGTTTATAGTTACAATCCAAATTAATACAAAATGCCAAAATACAAAATACTCCCAAAATCCTATGTCCCACCATATGCACTGCAGGTGTGAGGTGACTCGGGACTCCGGATGCAAATCTGAAGGCTCACCCGGTCTGATGTCTGCTGGGCTCACCAGCTAGGTCTCCAGTACTTGCACGTGGCAAAAACGACGCGCTAAGCAATTTTGCTTAGTGGTGACAATATAAAATAAAATAAAATAAAATAAAATAAAACAAAGATGCAGAATGTGTGTTTACAATTTTTGGTAGACTTAACTTCTGATATTATTTGCATTATTATTCAATTAAAATTTTGGTAAGGTTCTTTAACATTGCCTGAGTAACCCATACTAATTGGAATTTGGATAAATGGGTAAATCATCCTTTGGGTACTAAGTACCTCAAACCATCACACCATCGGTCACATTGTGTCTCCCGGTGTGCAACAGAACAGCTAATAAGCTATAATAATGATCAAAGTTAAAACCCAAGTATATCAACTCAAATAACATAGCCAAAGGCTATTATTTCACAGAATGGCATGGGAAAGCTATGAAACACAGAATGGCATAAAGCCATATGAAGTACTGCTAACAGAACCCTATTGGCATGCCAAGATATCCAAACCAATCTTGTTAGGTATACTAGGGCATTTTACACTTGAGTTTTACAATTTTTCAATTTCAAGTTTTGGTGTTACTATTCACTTCATTAGTCAACCAAAATGTTGACTTTTGCATAGACAATAGGTACATTGGTTTTAATACTCCCAACATACCACATTTTGCATTCAAAATTTGTTGGTATTGGTTGCCCATACGATTTCTAAGCTTAATGCTAATTAAGCAGAAATTTCAGTTTTCTTGCTTCATTTTTACTGTTCTATTAGTAATGGAACTCTGTTGTGGCAATACTATACCAAAGCAGAGACCACATGCAAATATCCTCATCTTGATGTACTATCAGAAATACGTAGCTCTACACAATAGTCCCACTTCGATACTGTAATCTGCAGCTTACAGTATAAATATTGAGAACATTAAATAGTTACTACGGTATATCCCAATAGATCAGATTTTTCCTATACTTATCCTTTTCGAATCTATGACCTTCTGTTGACCGAGATCCATACCTTAACCTAAAATAACAAGAGAAAATAGATCTATATTAGTATCTCCTCGACTCCTAAATAAGGGCTCATGCATGTTATGCACACTATATCTTTCTATCTATCTATGCCTAGGAACGCCTAAACCTTTGCCCTTGTCACACCCTACCCCTCCATAAGGCATAGCATGATCCCGTAGTATACCTAATGAATGATCAAACTGCACCTACTGATAGCTCATTAAATACACTACAAGGGATTTTAAAACCTTTTCTTATTTCTTTTTACAGTGGTGAGCACCTTTGACAGGTATATAAAAAATTTTTTAACTGAAGTGAAACAAAATAACAAATCTGAGTGTCAATAGTTTCTGTAAAAATTTTGACAGAGTACCATCTGTATTTTGAATAAAATTGTTCTTCAAAAACCTGTAAAAAGCACTTTCAATAATTTGTTCAATCCCAACTCCAATAAATTTGTTCAACATAATAAATTTCTTGTAACACCTCTATGTTCGGTAGTGCGTTCTACTGTTCCAGTGATCAGTGCTGTCTGGACAGCTAGGATGCCTAGAACTACACTTCGATATGAGTGAGGAGACATAAAATAATGAAATACAAGAAAAGAAAATACAAGAAAAACAAAGGAAAAATAATAGCAAAGAAATGCAATCAAGTTAAGCGAGCCAAGAACCCTAGCGATGGGTGACTGCACCGGGAAGTCACGGCGTGGACCGTTGACTAGCCCTAGACTGCGGGGAACCCTGAAAAATATTTTCAGGACTTAAATAGACACCTATTGAAATACAAATATCATTAGAAATATTAAATGAAAATTAAATAATTAGTACAAAGAAAAGTGAGAAATCGAAAAACGGACAAAACCCGGTGTTACCAAAAAATCGGGAATGTAACCCGAACAGGGGCATTGTGGTCATTTGACACCCCGAGTGGTCTTTTGACCTAAATGTCCATAAAAAATAAATAATATTACACTTCAAAAATATAATAAAAAATTAATTTAGGGGTACCTAATGTAAATAGCCAAAAGTGGAGTGTAAATGGAGTAATTATCAATTAAAACATATAATATAGTTTAATTAAGGTGAGTGGACCACTATGGATTAAATTTAATCTTAAGTGGGCAGGTGTACTTCCATTATACTCCATCTTCAACCTTTCTCCTTACCCATGCCAAAATGAAATTCTTTGAAAACCTCCATTGCCGCATTTGATTCAAGCTTCATCATCTCCTCCATTTCACCTCCAAACACCATAGTTCCTTCATTAATCTTGATCCCCACCTCACAAGGAAGAGTTTGATAGCAATTTCAATAAGTTTTAGTGAAGATTTAGCAAGTCCCAACAATAGGTAAGTTTGTGTTTTTTATTGTTGCTTTGTTAAAGTTTGTAAGGATATTATGGGTGTTTGATTTATGGAGAAATTTTTGAGGTTTGATGTTGAATGAGGATGTGTACTTTTGGCAGCCATGGAAACACTTTGAAGGCAGTTTAGTTTTGCTCGTAAATGGTGAATTAAATGATTTATTAAACGTATATTGTGTGGGAAATTGTTTGGGTGATGTATACTTAGTATATGTAAATGTGAATTGAAATTTGAAGCTTGGAAATTAATGGAATGTAAAGGTACCATTGCGGCAGGTTGTTAACTCTTGAAGAATGCTGGAATTCATGCTTGGTTTATGGTATATTAATGTTGAATTTTGTTGGATGTTAGGGCAGTTTGGGTGTATATATGATGGTGTGAAGTTGGACATGAAAAAAGTGTTATAGTTAGATGATTGAATTGTTGTAAATTGAGTTGAAAAATTCTGCACTTTATGGTGTATGTTGAATGTAATTGTAAGCTGCCCAAATGACCTATAAAGTGTTGTGAATTATGTTTAGGTCATGATACAACCAGAATTGACTTGAATATTGAGTTTGGTAAGTGTTAGGAGTGATCCTTGATGTGTATGAAAGAAATGCAATAAGGCAGTTTGTGTTTTAGGCCTATAACTTTAAGTGTCTGGCTCCAATTGGTATGAGACCAATTGGAGGTGAGACTAGACACAAAATGTGCCAACTTTCATGAAGGAAGCATACCCAAATTCTGTTTGCAAGGTAGTTTGAAAAATGACCAAATCCGAATTAAGTGCAATAAAGGCCTGAAAATTTACCAATTGGGCAGCAGTTAGTGTTTAGGCCATAACTCACTCAAAACAAGTCCAATTGACCTGAAATTTTAACCATGAATAGTTAAGACCCATATCTACAATTCTTATGAAGATACCAAAGCCCAGAAATGGCCATAACAAGTCAAACAGCTTGCACAAGTTTGGGTCAAAAAACTAGCCGAACCAAAATTGACCTAAAATGACCTAAAGTGACAAATTTTAATGCGTTTTGACCAGCAATAGTAAAATGACCATAACTTGGTCTACATAACTCATAATGACCTGAAATTTTGCCCCGTGTGCAATAAGACATAGATATACAAGTTTGTAGTTTTGACCGAAACCCGAAAGTAGGTCGTCCGGCTAGGTCAAACTAGTATCCCGGAATCCAGTAAATTGCAAGAAAATGCAAGATACATGGAAATGAATTTGGTAATATGTACCAACCCTAAAAGACTATTGAATGTGACATATTAGTAATATTAAACCTAATTTACCTAGAATGCATCAAGGGTCGACATATTAGGCTGACTAAGCAAATAATAGAATTCAGTGAATTACTTATCAAGCATTATCGTTAGAGACAGTTTAATTAAGTACTGAAACATTTCAAATTGTGTTTCTCAGTTAGCAAAGACTCAGGGAAAGAGAAGGAAACACTGAGTTAAGGCCAGGAGACAATTATTAGAGGTTTGTGCACAACTAGTTTTTAACTGATTTTGTTTGAATATTTCATATGATTAAATGACATATTTTTCTTATGTATTATGTTTAACAAGCATTGGATTTAATTCAATGATTATTGAAAATTGTTATAGTATGTATGAATTTAGCTTTGTGAAATGGTATTTCCACAA
This sequence comes from Hevea brasiliensis, assembly GCF_030052815.1. Lineage (NCBI taxonomy): Eukaryota > Viridiplantae > Streptophyta > Magnoliopsida > Malpighiales > Euphorbiaceae > Hevea > Hevea brasiliensis. The sequence goes on along the minus strand of NC_079497.1, from coordinate 77,251,096 downwards.
GTATTAAGCATTGTTATGGATTGAATAAATTATGTTTTGAAAAATTGTGATAGAACATATTTTGAATTGTGATGGTAATTTTCATGGAAAAATGCAAATTTATTATTTGAATTGTGATGAGCATAAAAATTATTGGATATTGGAATTGACTTTGAATCAAATTATATTGTGATTTATGCTCACTAAAAGGATTGTGATATTGTTTTATATCTTACTATAGATGCTTGACTAGGTGATTAACCGTCTCTCTCATTTGTTGAGAAGAAAATAGAGTTAGTTGTGTTTTGATTACCATGGTACGTGCACAGGCTTAGATTTTCCTCTGATTTGAGGTTAGATCTAATTTTATTTTATCGTTATGGCCCTTGCAGAAGATTCATTATTGTGATGGTACTGTGCATGATGATTCGACCTCCCCGACCATAGGGAGTTAGAATCACATCGAATATGGCCATTTCGGATTAGTCTTGCATAGTTAGTGAGATAAAGAATGATTTTTGAGATAAAGAATGATTTTTGAGATACAGCATGGTTTTTGAGATACAACATGATTTTTGAGACACAGAATGTTTTTGAACAGTAAAGAATTATGATTTCAATTATGATTTATGTATAATTGATTTTGTTGGAACTACCTTAAGTGGTTAGTCATGATTTGATAAATTGAATTTCGTGATCAAAGTCATTTTATACAAATAATTTACATTATTGGCAATGAATATTTTGAGTTTTGGAATTTGATGAGTATTCAGATTTCCAAATTATTTACTGTAAATTTTGTCAATGTATATTGTACTATGTTTTAAATTATTGTGCACCACTGAGTTCACCACTCAGCGATAGCTTTGTATGCTGTCGCAGGTAAGAAGAGCATAGAGCAGTGAGTAAGTTTCTTGGAAGATACATTCAGATCAGCTCTAGGTATATCATAGGTATACCCATGTACATAGGTTTTGATATAAGCATGTAATAATATGTATGTAAATTATTTGAGCAGTTGTATAAAAACTCTTGTAAAACATTTTGGTATGTAATTAAATGTAAATTATTGTAAATATAAATTTGAGATTTCATTTGCTTGAATAGTTTTATATTATAAATTTTGAGTCTTGTAATAAATGAAATGTTTCTTTATGATGAGATTAGTTTGAAAATGAATTGATTGTTTATTGAGAATTGAAATGAAGTTATTGAAGTTGTATTTGAGAAAACATATTGGGAGCATTTTCTTTTGCAGGATTGAAGAATTGTTTTCTCAAAATACAGCCGGCACTTTGTCGAAATTTTGAAAAAAATTTTATGTCACACCCTACCCCTCTATAAGGCATAACATGATCCCGTAGTATACCTAATGAATTACCAACTCTGTCTGTTGATAACCCATTAAATACGCTACAAGGGATTTTAAAAACTTTTCTTACTTCTTTTACAGTGGTGCGCACTATTTACAGGTGTTAAAAAAAAACTTTTTGAACTGAAGTGATAGAACTGACACATTTGAATTATTTGGAATTTCTATAAAAATTTTTGGCAGAGTGCCATCTGTACTTTGGATAAAACAGTTCTTCAGAAAACCTATAAAAAGCACTTCAATATTTTTCCAAATCTCAACTCCAACATATTTCTCAACACAACATATTTCTTAACTCAAATCCACAGTGATTTTTCAAAGACTGAGATACAAGAAATATAATACAATTTTTACAAGCCAAAATAACTCATAATTATTTTACAACTTCAATGTACAATTTGAATTTACAACTGCTCAAAATCAAAAAGAATATGTACATACAGTGGTCATACATTACAGTACAAAATGCAAAATGTGGTATACTCATTATACTCGGAAATCTCTCGCTGGAGGTACTAGCAGCCTAGTCTGCTGCCCTGTCTGTCTGTCTACTTGCGACAGTAATAAAAAAAAGCTATCGCTGAGACAATGTCTCAGTGGTGCACAACAATAACCAAATACAACTTTAAATCTCGATTCATAAGTAAAATAAATAGTGGATACTTAAAACCATAGTTAAATTCAAGACAGTAATTGTCAACAAGAATTTAAACTCCATTTCTCAATATCACAATAATTTCAATAAATCAAATCATGATTAAATTCAAAAGACAGTGAATGTCAATAAGAATTTAACTCCATTTCAATCTCATAATACAAATCAATAAATCACACACAGCTTAATCATGTTCCAAAGTTCAATTCGTCCCAAAAGTTGATGACTAATGAGGAATAACATAGCTAGCTAGCAAAAACATTGAGTACTCATCCAATTCGTCCTCAACAGGCACACACCTCAACACTTCAGCCAGAGAGGGAATTCAATTCGTCCCACTAGACAAGCTAGCGAGGAATACAATCAATATACATGATAGCTGTGGTTTCAAACCATTTCCAATACTTTTCAATCAATAAGTATCCATCAATATCATTCAAATAATTTCTCACAGTTTCAAATCATTTACAATGCTTTTCAAGCAATAAATATCCATTCAAACACATTTTCACAATTTAAAACAATAATGTACAAATAGTCATAATTCATTTCAATGGAAAAATTCAAAGAAATAGTTGTTGTGCACAAACCTCTGATAACTGTCTCCTGGTTTGGACTCAGTGTTTCCTTCCCTTTCCCTGAGTCTTTACTAACTGAGAAACACAATTTAAAGTGTTTCAGTACTAAATTAAACTGTCTCTATTGATAATGCTTGATAAGTAATTCACTGAAAGCTATTATTTGCTTAATCACCTAATATATCGACCCTCGATGCGTTCTAGGTAAATTAGGTTTTAGTGTTACTAATATGTCACATTCGATAGTCTTTTAGGGTTGGTACATGTTACCAATTTCATTTCCTTGTTTAGTGTATTTTATTTCAACTTGTTGGATTCCGGGATACTAGTTTGACCTAGCCGGACGGCCTAGTTCCCTCAGTTTTCAAGTTTTGATCAAAACTACAAACTTGTAGATCTATATCTTATGGAATGCGGGGCAAAATTTCAGATCATTCTGAGTTATGTAGGCCATGTTATGGTCATTTTACTATTGCTGGTCAAATGGCATCAAATTTGGTCATTTTAGGTCAATTTTGGTCAACTTTGGTTCGGCCAGTTTTTGGACCCGAACTTGTGCAAGCTGTTTGACTTACTTATGGTCATTTCTGGGCTTTGGTGTCTTCATAAGACTTGTAGATATGTGTCTTAAATATTCATGGTTAAAAGTTCAGGTCAATTGGACCTGTTTTGAGTGAGTTATGGCCTAAACACTAACTGCTGCCCAAATGGTCAGTTTTCAGGCCTCACTTGCACTTAATCCGGATTTGGTCATTTTTCAAGCTACCTTGCAAGAAGAATTTTGGTATGCTTCCTTCATGAAAATTGGCACATTTTGTGCCTAGTTTCACCTCCAATTGGTCTCATACCAATTGGAGCCACACACTTAAAGTTATAGGCTAAAATGCATACTGTCCTTAAATACATTGCTTAACATCTATCAATTGCACATTTACTTGCTATAAGTCCACTTTTCTTACCAATTCTGATTTGGTACATTACCAAAACCATTTTTCACTTCATATTAAAGTCACTTTGGGCAGAATACAAATATCCTAAATGCACTAAATGAAACTCTAATTCACAAAGTCCAAATAAAAAAATATATACACATAACCACTCCTAATTATTACATACAATTTCCACAATCAATTTACATACATATTCATCAATCCTCAATGTCACAATTCACCCAATATCTTCATGAATTTAAACATTCATCAAGGAGTCTCAAGGCTGCCGAAATGCTCCCCATTGCCAAAGTTTCCCATGATTTCGTCAACTTCCATTTCAAGTGCACAATCACCATATACATGTGGGAAAAACTTACTAGGACATTAAATCACCCTACTCAACATGAATTCCCACCAAATATATGTAAAACTAATTCATTAAATATACAACTTCATGGCTGTCCAAAATTGGATATGTCAATAACTCCTCAAAACTTTAAAATTTCTTCACAAAGCAAACACCCATAACATGCTTACAAACTTTAACAAAGCAATATTCAAAAACTCAAACTTACCTATTGTTGGGACTTGCTAAATCTTCACTAAAACTTCTTGAAATTGTTATCAAACTCTTCCTTGTGATGTGGGGAAAAATTTTAATGAAGAAAGGTGTGGGAAAAGACGGCTTGATCATGGAATTGTTAAGGTTTGAAGGTGGGCGGCCATGGAAGCTTTTTAGGAGAAATTTGGTTCGGCCATGGCTAGTGCTTGAGGAAGAAGATAAAGGCAGAATGTTAGTGGAGAATTTCAGAGTTTTCAAGCTTTATGTAGTGCTTAGTGGTCCACTAAGTATTAGGATAATATTTGTTTAAGGAAACTTTTACTTATTCAATTTCGTAACCCATAATTTGTCTTATTTACTTTTCATTCCAATCTCAATTTTTTATTGTGATTTTCAAACTTTAATATCACTTTATTTTCATGGACATTTAGGTCAAAAGCCAACTCGGAGTGTCAAATGACCACAATGTCCCTGTTCGGGTTGCATTCCTGATTTTTCGGTAACACCGGGTTTTGTTTGTTTTTCGATTTCTCACTTTTCTTTGTACTAATTATTTAATTTTTCTTTGATATTTTTAATGATATTTATACTTCAATTGATGTCTCTTTAAGTCGTAAAAATATTTTCCAGGGTTCCCCGCAGTTCAGGGCTAGTCAACGGTCCACGCAGTGACTTTCCGGTGCGGTCACCCATCGCTAGGGTTCTCGGCTCGCTTAACTTGGTTACCTTTCTATGCTATTATTTTTCCTTTGTTTTTCTTGTATTTTCTTTTCTTGTATTTCATTATTTTATGTCTCCTCCCTCATATCAAAGTGTAGTTCTTGGCATCCTAGCTGTCCGTACAACACTGGTCACCGGAACAGTAAAACGCACTACCGAACATAGGGGTGTTACAATTCTCCCCCCCTTAAAATAAATTTCGTCTTGAAATTTTTACCTGGCATTAGTCTCTGAATAGCTGTGGGTGCTGTCTCCTCATATCCTCTTCACGTTCCCAAGTAGCTTCATGGCCTGAATGATAGTTCCATAGCACTTTAACCAGGTGTATCTGTTTATTCCTCAGCTGCTTCACTTCATAAGCCAGAATTTTTATGGGTTCTTCCTCATATGAGAGGTCTGGATTTACCTCAATCTCTTCAACTGATAGTACATGAGATGGGTCAGATCTGTACCTCCTTAACATGGACACATGGAAGACACTGTGTATCCTTGCTAGCTCTGGAGGTAATGCCAACTGATATGCCAAAGGAGCCATTCTTTCCAGAACCTCATATGGTCCGATGAAACGAGGACTCAGTTTCCCCTTTCTGCCAATTCTCATAATCCTCTTCCAAGGAGAAACTTTAAGGAATACCTTATCACCCACTGCATATTCAATATCTCTTCTTTTCAAATCAACATAGGACTTCTGATGGTCTGATGCAGCCTTGAGTCTATCTCTAATCAATCTGATCTTTTCCTCTGTCTGCTGAACAATTTCTGGCCCAATCATCTTCCTTTCACCTACTTCATCCCAACATAAGGGAGTTCTGCACTTTCTACCATACAAAGCTTCATATGGAGGCATCCCAATGCTTGATTGATAGTTGTTGTTATAAGCAAACTCAATCAAAGGCAAGTGTGTATCCCAACTACCTTCAAACTCAATCACACAAGCCCGTAGCATATCCTCCAATATCTGAATAACCCTCTCGCATGGCCATCCGTCTGCGGGTGGAATCTTTGTCTTTGAAGTTCAATCTAGTTCCTAGGGCTCTCTGAAGACTACCCCAGAATCTAGAAGTGAACCTAGGATCTCTGTCAGATACAATTGATACTGGCACTCCATGCAATTTTACAATCTCATATATGTATAATCTGGCCAATCTTTCCAGGCTATAGTCCATCCAAACTGGCAAAAAGTGAGCAGACTTGGTCAATCTATCAACTATAACCCATACTACATCATGACTACTCTGTGTCCTTGAAAGTCCTGTAACAAAATCCATAGTTATGCATTCCCATTTCCACCCTGGTACTGACAAAGGATGTAACAAACCAGCTGGAACTTGATGTTTTGCCTTTACTTGCTGACAAGTTAGGCATTTGGAAACAAGCTCAGCTATATCCCTCTTCATACCCATCCACCAGTAATGCTCTTTCAGCCTTCTGTACATTTTAGTTCCACCAGGGTGCATAGCAAAAGGAGACTCATGTGCTTCCTTCATAATGATCTGTCTCAATTCCACATCACTAGGAACGCACACTCTACCCTGATGTAGTAATAAACCATCATCTCTCACAGAAAATTCAGGTTTCTTACTCTGCTGGACTTCTTTCAGTAGCTTCTGATATTTTTCATCACTTTGAGCAGCCATTCTGATCTGATCAATCAACACTGGCTGTATATGCCATGCAACTACTGTCTGTCCCTCATCATCAATCTCTAAACCGCATCTTTGGCTTTTAATTCATATACCATGGACAAAGGAGAAACTCGAACTTGCCATAGTCTTGCGACTTAAGGCGCTACCACCACATTTGCTTTCCCCGGTGATAGTCTATTAAGCAATCATAATCTTTGATGAGTTCTAACCATCTCCTCTACCTCAAATTTAATTCCTTCAGGTGCCTAAGTACTTCAAGCTCTTGTGATCCGTGTAAATGTAGCATTTCTCCCCATACAAATAGTGTCTCGGATCTTGAGCAAAAACAATAGCTGCTAGCTCCAGATCATGTGTTGGGTAGTTCCTCTCATGCGGTTTCAGCTGGCGTGATGCATAAGCAATGACATTCCGATCTTGCATCAGTACACAGCCTAACCCATTGTGAGAAGCATCACTATAAACTGTGTATTCTTTACCCGGAGTAGGTAAAGTGAGGACTGGAGCTTCAGTCAAACACCTCTTCAACTTATCAAAACTTTGCTGGCATTTATCAGTCCATTGAAATTTTACATCTTTCTGAAGCAGTTTGGTCAGTGGAGAAGATAACATAGAAAACCCCTTCACAAACCGATGGTAATATCCAGCTAAACCTAAAATGCGAATTACGTGATGTTCATGGGCGCTTCCAATTAAGGATAGCTTCTACCTTGCTGGAATCTACCTTGATCCCTTCAGCTGACACAACATGTCCCAAAAAGGAGATTTCTTTCAGCCAAAATTCACATTTCGACAATTTGGCGTATAGCTGTTTCTCCCTTAAAGTCTGCAGTACAATCCGCAGATGTCTGTCATGCACCTTTGCATTCCTTGAATATATCAAATTGTCATCAATAAACACCACCACAAATTGATCAAGATATAGTCTGAAGATAGTGTTCATCAGATCCATAAAAGCAGCTGGAGCATTTGTTAACCCGAATGGCATTACTAGAAACTCATAGTGGCCATACCGAGTTCTGAAAGCAGTTTTTGGAATACTCTGCTCTTGCACCTTCAACTGATAATAACCAGATCGCAATTCAATTTTGGAGAATACAGCTGCACCCTTCAACTGATCAAACAGATCATCAATGCGAGGCAATGGATATTTGTTCTTTATTGTCACCTTATTCAACTGTCGGTAGTCAATGCATAAGCGGAGAGTACCATCCTTCTTCTTAACAAACAACACTAGTGCTCCCCAAGGTGACACTAGTAGTTCTTGCAATTGTATCTTCAACTCCTTCAACTCTGCTGGTGCCATTATGTATGGCGTTATGGAGATTGGTTCCACACCAAGTATAATATTAATTTCAAACTGCACTTCTCTTTTCGGAGGTAATCCTGGCAATTCATCAGGAAACACATCTGGAAAGTCATGTACTGTAGGGATGTCCTTCAATACTGGACTCCCCACTTGGGTGTCTACCACATGTGCCAAGTATGCTTCACACCCCTTTCTGATCATTTTTCTAGCTAGTGCAGCCAAAATGATGTTTGATGGCAATAACTGCCTCTCCCCATGTATTACCACATCACTGTACTGAGGGAGACTAAAAGTGACTGTCTTCAGCCTACAGTCAATCATGGCATGATGCCTAGCTAACCAATCCATGCCCAAGATGATATCATAATCTCTGAAGGGCATTTCAATGATATCAGACAGAAAAGTGTGTCCTTGGATCACCAAAGGACAATCTCTATATATTCTATTAACCCTGACCTCCTGTCCTAGCGGACTTGTTACTAGCACCTCAAAGTCCATTTTTGTACATGGAACAGCAATGCAATCAATGATGCTAGCACTCACATAAGAATGGATAGAACCCAGATCAAATAACACAAACACATCTTGGTTAAAAGTTGAGAAGGTACCAGCCACAACATCAGATGTCTCGGCCTCTTCCCTCTGTCTCATTGCATAGACTCTGACTGGAGCACTGTCTTGTTTTGAATGTTTTACTGTGCCTTGGCTGCCTGTTGGGCTACCTCTACCCCTGCCTCTACCTCTACTAGGTGGTTGTGAACTTCTAGTGACAGGGCTCTGAACTGACCCTTCTGCAGTAGTAGGAGGTGGTCCAACTCTGCGACTACTGGTGCAGTCCTTGGCAAAGTGTCCTGTGCCTCCACAGTTATAACAGGCTCCAATAGCCTTATAGCATATCCCACCATGATTTCTTCCACAAGTTTCACATTGGCGGGGAGGATAGGAACCTCTGGTACTCTGGGGACTAGATAGGGGAGGCTTCTGTCCTGAATATCTTCCCCTACTAGATTTCTTGCCACCTCTGCTATGTCCCCCATGATTCTTCCTCTTTCCAGTAGGACCACTGGAACTCTATTCTACTGATTTTCCCTCTTTCTCTGTCTTCTCTGATTTCTTTTTCTCAGGAGCAGCTTCAAACTCAATTCTTTCCAGCTCTAGGGCTTGAGAAACAAGTTCAGAGAAGTTAGTGTGTTTGAATCCGACTACTTGTAATCTGATACTGGGCTTCAAGCCAGTTTCATACCTCTTGCATCTCTACCTGCTGGTAGCAAGTAAACTTACTGCATAATGGCTCAGGCGGGAAAATTCTCTTTCATACTCAGCCACTGATCTGCTCCCCTGTTTCAGACTTAGGAACTCTTGTAATTTCTGGTCTACCTAAGCATCAGGGACATACTTTTGTCTGAATTCCCTGAGAAAGTCATTCCATGTTAGCACTACAGGTTCTACCGGACTGTGGGGAATGGTTTTCCACTAGTCATAAGCATCCCCCTGTAACAAAGATACTGAGTATTCAAATCTGAGCTCCTCCGTGCAATGCAATTTCTTGAATACCCTATCCATCCTCTCTAACCATTGTTCAGCTTCTAGAGGATCTCTGTCCCTTAAACTCAGAGCCCCATACTTCATCAATTTGTCAAATCGCCTAGTAGGAGATCGTGGTTGTACCATCGTGTCTCAGATTGGGACTTGAGTAGGCACATTACCACCATTTGTTGGAATATTGCAGCCATCTCACGAGCGAATCGAGCAGAAATCGCAGATCGTGGGGATGGTCTCACTTGAACCACTGACATTATGTAGGCCTGGGGCATCCCCTTGCACCTCAGCCTCAATAGATTGATCGACTGAACGATCACCCTCTTCCATAGTCAATGCAAGGATTTTAGATCTCCTCAACAAATAGCACAAGGAGATTTCCTCCCGTTAGTGCATATTTATAATGTAATGTACTGTATGTATCAAACAATGATATTGAGCAGTTGTACTATGAAGAAAGAATATTCAAATAACATGTGAAAACAGAATTTAAAAACTAGCTCTGATACCACTAAAACATGTCACACCCTACCCTCTGTAAGGCATAACATGATCCCGTAGTATACCTAATGAATTACCAACTCCGTCTACTGATAACCCATTAAATACACTACAAGGGATTTTCAAAACTTTTCTTACTTCTTTTACAGTGGTGAGCACTATTTACAGGTGTTAAAAAAAAAACTTTTTAAACTGAAGTGATAGAACTAACACATTTGAATTATTTGGAATTTCTATAAAAATTTTTGGCAGAGTGCCATCTGTATTTTGGATAAAACAGTTCTTCAGAAAACCTGTAAAAAGCACTTCAATATTTTTCCAAATCTCAACTCCAACATATTTCTCAACACAACATATTTCTTAACTCAAATCCACAGTGATTTTTCAAAGACTGAGATACAAGAAATATAATACAATTTTTATAAGCCAAAATAACTCATAATTATTTTACAACTTCAATGTACAATTTGAATTTACAACTGCTCAAAATAAAAAACAATATGTACATACAGTGGTCATACATTACAGTACAAAATGCAAAATGTGATATACTCATTATACTCGAAAATCTCTCGCTGGAGGTACTAGCAGCCTAGTCTGCTGCTCTGTCTATCTGTCTACTTACGACAGCAATAAAAAAAAGCTATCGCTGAGACAATGTCTCAGTGGTGCACAACAATAACCAAATACAACTTTAAATCTCAATTCATAAGTTAAATAAATAGTGGATACTTAAAACCATAGCTAAATTCAAGACAGTAATTGTCAACAAGAATTTAAACTCCATTTCTCAATATCACAATAATTTTAATAAATCAAATCATGATTAAATTCAAAAGACAGTGAATGTCAATAAGAATTTAACTCCATTTCAATCTCATAATACAAATCAATAAATCACACACAGCTTAATCATGTTCCAAAGTTCAATTCGTCCCAAAAGTCGATGACTAATGAGGAATAACATAGCTAGCTAGCAAAAATATGAGTACTCATCCAATTCGTCCTCAACAGGCACACACCTCAACACTTCAGCCAGAGAGGGAATTCAATTCGTCCCACTAGACAAGCTAGTGAGGAATACAATCAATATACATGATAGCTGTGGTTTCAAACCATTTCCAATACTTTTCAATCAATAAGTATCCATCAATATCATTCAAATAATTTCTCACAGTTTCAAATCATTTACAATGCTTGTCAAGCAATACATATCCATTCAAACACATTTCCATAATTTAAAACAATAATGTACAAATAGTCATAATTCATTTCAATGGAAAAATTCAAAGAAATAGTTGTTGTGCACAATGAAGGAACGGAAGCGTGAAAAACACAAGATTATACCATTGAATTCAAAAAAATTTCGCCTAGGGTCACATGCACCATGCAAGATTTATTTTTATCTATTCAATTTCAATGATAAACAACATATTAAAACTCTTTTAATATGTTTTTGGATCTGTATTTGCCATTTAAGATTTTAAAATTAATCAGATTAATTTTAGAACCCTAGATTAAATCAAGAACGATTACACTAACCTCTTGATGCAATCGCAATGGTTCGCGCTTTGAGATTCGTCTTCAGGACACCAAATGTTGTCCCTCTAGCTTGTCCACACCAAGAACACCTATGGCAGCCCTTGAACAGCCTCTAAAGCTTTTTCTATTAATTAGAAATTCAAGTTCTGCCTTTTAAGAGATTAGAGATGTAAACAGGACACTAGAAACAATTTCTAGTGTTCTTAATTCAAGAGATTGATGGCTAATCTCTTTGAATTGATGAGAGATGAAGAGAAATAGCTGGAGAGGCTCAAAGTGGCGTGACAAATGAGAGGAGAGGCTGCTGGTTATTTTTTCTTTTCATAACCACACTTAAATAGCTAGGTTAACACATTAAACCCTAGCCACATGTCACCTTTTGATTAGCTCTAGGTTTAAGTGACCCAATCACATTGTGCCAAGTGTCAAACCTATATTTAATCTTGATTTTAATCATCTTACATGATTAAAAACATTTGGCAAGCTTATGTGTAATCCCATGTGTCACCATCTCATGGTGCCACGTGTCACAATCGTGAAATGACCAAAATGCCTCGTGTCTTAATTTTGAGTTCTTAACCCAAAATAATTATTTTCTTCTTCTAATTAATTTATATCAAATATAAATTAATTAATTAATCTCTATTAATTAATTTCTCATCAATTAAATTCATATTTAAACACTTTAAATATAAATTTAATTTATAATACACATCCAATAATCTAGATTTGGTTTCAAGTCATGCTAGGGACTTTGCAATTTAATTGCAAACCAAACCTATTTAATTAATCAATTAAACTCTTTAATTAATTAATTAAATCATATTTAAATAGGTGATAACTTGTGTATGTGTGTGACTTACTAGGCTCATCACTAATTGGCAATGACACATGATATCAACTCTTAATATCATCAGAACTCTTTCTTACCATAAATGATTTCTCTAAATCATTTTATGAACCTTATAGACCATGGTTAACACCTAGCATAGCATGCCATGGCCACCCAATTAGTAATAAGATTTACCTTAAATGAACCTATAATCATATGTTACCATGCACTAGAATCTCTACATACAAAATCCCAACTCAAGCTGGAGTCATCGTTTATGTCAAACTCCATTTGCTATGAATATTATGTTCTCTTTTAATTCCAGTTCTTGATTAAAAAGATTTTCTCATCAGAAACTCTTTTCTGAATAAATCTATCTGTCCTGGCCAGGAACTTGAAACATCAAGAATAATTAAATGAACATAGGATTTTATCTCTATTTACTTAGAGGAACAGATTCCATCTTGATCAACACCTACCTCCATATATAACTAGTAGGAGACAACACATGCCCATATACCCATACACAGTACAAGTATGAAAGCAGTATCAAACTAAAACTACCTATATACAAGATAACTGTGATATCTTAGGTCTAAAGATTATATGCACTGATATGATTTATGACAAAACATTGACAAGAGTAAACTCCATGTGCTTGTCATAAGTGTCACTGGTTCGGCCTACTTATCATTTATAAGTGCTTATCATGTTTGTTATATGGCATGAGACTCACCATTTCATCTTATTTATATCTCATATAAATAACTTGGGAACAAACATGAATACAATCTTTTCTGGATAAGTCATGTCCTTATTATGAAGTATCCCCAATTGTGAACCTATTTATGATACTTTGTGCTAGAAATATTGTCACTCATATTCTTAACAACTTAAGAATAATATTTCTAACAAAATATCAATGGACCTTTTCTATTACACATAAATATATTATGTAAACGAAAAAGTGGAAATGCCTTTTATTAATAAAATTATGTACAAGATACATACTAAATGATATGCTTTAAGGCATACTACTAACAATCTCCCACTAGCACTAGAGCCATTGATTACAATATCTTAGACCTATCTTCTCAAGATGCTGGTCTAACTGAGTCTGTGACATAGGCTTAGTGAATGGATCAGCTGGATTTTCAACTGATGCTATTTTCTGCATGGCTAAATCGCCTTGCCCAACTATATCTCTGATAATGTGGTAGTGCCTTTCTATGTGTTTGGATTTTGGGTGAGACCTTAGTTGCTTAGCCTGTATGACTGCTCCATTATTGTCACAGTGTAGTGGAACTGCTGACTCAATGGAAGGAACTACTGTAAGTTCTGTCACGAACTTCTTTATCTAAACAGCTTCTTTTGTAGCATCTGATGCAACAATATACTCAGCCTCAGTAGTGGAATCTGCAGTCGTGCTCTGTTTGGAACTCTTCCAACTGATTGCACCTCCATTACAAATGAACACATATCCAGAGGTAGACTTTCTATCATCGATATCTGATTGGAAATCAGAATCAGTATAACCATCCAATTGCAAGTCTCCACCTCCATAAATCAAGAATAAATCCTTAGTTCTTCTCAAGTACTTAAGGATATTCTTGACAGCTATCCAGTGTTCCAAACGTGGATTGGATTGATACCTGCTAGTCAAACTAACAGCATATGCGATATCCGGCCTAGTACACAACATTGCATACATTAAACTTCCAATATCCGAAGCATATGGAATCCTGGCCATCTTATCTCTTTCTTCGGGTGTCTTTGGAGACATCTCTTTAGAAAGATGGATACCATGTCTTACTGGTAACAATCCTCTCTTGGAATCAAGCATGTTAAACCTCTTTAACACCTTTTCCAAGTATAGACTTTGGGATAAACCTATTATTCTTTTCGCTCTATCTCTATAGATGCGAATCCCAAGAATATAGGTTGCCTCCCCTAAGTCTTTCATGGAGAATGTATTTGACAACCATACCTTTATAGTTGTCAACATACTTGTGTCATTACCTATCAACGATGTCATCCACATATAAGACAAGGAAAGTGATAGCTCTGTCACTAACCTTCTTATATACACATGGCTCATCCTCATTTTTGATAAAACCAAAGGATTTAATGGCTTCATCAAAACGGATGTTCCAACTCCTCGAAGCTTGTTTCAACCCATAAATGGATCGCTTTAGCTTGCATACCTTGGAACCATCTTGGGATTCAAATCCCCTAGGTTGTTCCATGAAAATGTTTTCTTCAATGTATCCATTGAGAAAAGCTGTTTTGACATCCATCTGCAAAATCTCATAATCATAGTATGCAGCTATTGCTAATAAAATCCTAATTGATTTAAGCATGGCAACAAAGTAGAAAGTCTCCTCATAGTCTATTCCTTGCCTTTGGCAAAACCCTTTCGCTACTAGCCTTGCCTTATAGGTCTCTACCTTTCCATCAGAACCAATTTTCTTCTTGAAAACCCATTTGTTCCCTATAGGTACAATACCTTTAGGTGGGTCAACAAGATCCCAAACTTGATTCTTACACATGGAATCAATCTCGGATTTCATAGCATCAATCCATTTTGAAGAGTCTATATCTGATATAGCTTCTTCATAGGTAAGTGGATCATCTCCATGATCTACTTCTTCATGAGTAGACAACTCTTGTTCTTCTTCATGAAGAAAACCATATCTCACTGGTGGGTGAGATACCCTGGTTGTTCTACGAGGAACAGCTGTAGATGTTTCATCAATGGGTATAGGTTGACTAGATGGATTTATATCCATCTGATCTGTTGGTTGGTCAGAATTCTCCAATTCTAACTTTATTTGCCTTCCTTTGCCTCCTTCTTGAACAAACTGTTGTTCAAGAAATGTGGCATCTCTACTTATCACAACCTTTTGTGAAGTAGGCAAATAAAAATAATATCCAAAACTATCTTTTGGATATCCAACAAATCGACCTTTTACGATCCGTCTCCAATTTATCGTTGTTGACTTTTGATATAGTCGGACAACCCCAAATCTTAACATGCTTTAGACTTGGTTTTCTTCCATGCCATATGTCATAAGGTGTGGAAGAAACTGATTTTGATGGAATCCTATTCAGAATATACAAAGTTGATTCTAATGCAAATCCCCAAAAGAAGATTAGCATATCAGTATAGCTCATCATACTACGTACCATATCCAATAGGGTACGATTTCTCCTTTCAGATACACCATTCAGTTGTGGCGTTCCTGGAGGAGTTAGCTGAGAAACAATGCCATGCTCTCTTAAGTATTCATCAAATTCAGTACTCAAATATTCACCTCCACGAACTGATCGAAGAGCTTTAATACTTTTTCCTGTTTGATTTTCTACTTCAGATTTAAATTCCTTCAACTTTTCAAAGGATTCATGTTTGTATTTCATCAAATATAAATACCCAAACCTTGATTTATCATCAGTAAAGGTAATAAAATAATGAAAGCCCCCTCTAGCCATTTCTTTAAACGGACCACATACATCACTATGTATTAATTCCAAAATATTTTCAGCTCTTAGCCCTTGTCCAACAAAGGGTGATCTAGTCATTTTGCCTTGAAGGCAATATTCACAAGTTGGAGTAGGCTCAGAGCCCAATGAGGATAGAGTCCCCATTTTCTCCAATTTTGCAATCCTATCTTCTGCAACATGATATAACCTTAAGTGCCAAATATATTTTGAACTTGAGTTGGTTTTCACCATGGCATTGTATTCTTTTAGATCACTTGCATTCAATTTGTGTTTGTCATTATTATCCAAATAATAAAGACCATCATTCATATAACCCGAACCAACATATTTATTTCCAAAATAAATATTGCAAACATCATCTGTGAACTGAAATTCATAGCCATTTCTAGTCAAACTAGATATAGAAATGATGTTCTTAAAAGCATCAGGTACATATAAAATATTATCCAAACACAAAACATGTCCAAACATGTAAAAAGATTTAGATCCTATGGCTAAAGCTTCATGTTGAGCCATTGCCAATCCGGACTCTAATATCTTGAGAACGCAAGTCGCTACTATTTGCTAGTTCTGCATATCATTAGAAATGTGAGAACTGGCACCAGTATCTAAAACCCACTCTGTAGATGAACTATGAGTATCATTATAATCTAAATAACAAGATATGGACATACCTTCCGAAGGTGTATCCTTCTTGTCCTTCAGAGAAGCAAGATACTCAGGCGGTTCCTTTTCCAAAGGCCCATCCTTTTGGCCGTGGAAACACTTTCCTTTGCCTCCATCACTTTAGTCTTCCTTTTCTGCTTTAGCTATTTTCTTGGAAGGACCAGAATCTGAGGTTTCTTTTTCTTATTGCCCTTCTTCTTGTTGGACTTTCCAACGAAGAAGATGCAACCAAAGCTACCTCTTTTCCTTTATTGCACGGCATATTCTTTTGGGCAATAACCAGCATGTTGAGTAAACCAGCTAAGGTGCATTCTGTTTAGTCATATGGAAATTTGTCACAAAATTCCCAAAGACTCAAGAAGGGATGAAGGATCAAATCCGTTTGTAGTTGGAAATCCATGTTGAAGTCAAGATGTTCCAACCGCTCAATCACCAATCATCTTGTGGACATGATCCCCAACATTCATCCCTCAGACATCCTCATACGGAATAGTGTCTAGATATCTCATACCTAGCATTCCCGCTGTGCTCACCATACAACTCTTGTAGGTGAAGGAGGATCTCACTCGCACTCTGCATGTTCTCATGTTGCTTCAGAACTCATTACTCATGGAAGCAAGCATGTAACACTTAGCTCTCATATCATGCTCCTTCCACTTGTCCAAAGTTTCATGTTCCTCTTGTGTGGCCTCTGGAGGTAAGGGACCAGAACATTTGAATCTAGAACATATCCTATATGTTCAAGGTTCAGACAAGTTTCAAATTTCTTAGCCAATCGCATGATTAGGTCTGTCAACTGTTGTGATCAAGTATGCTTGCAAGGATATTAGATGGTGGTGGTTGTTTTGTGCTCATTTTTATCGTAAAATTAATCGCAGAAAATAACCAGATTAATTAGTAAATGTATCATGTAATTAACCAAAATGATTATGGTCTTTTAATCAAATTGGTCCTCCCACTAACTTAGCGAATCCTACACTTCGAGTAGAAAGCGGAAATCCTAGTTGGATGGATTTCTAGTGGGTGATTGAATTCTTATAATTCTATTGATCATCCTCAGGTACATCCATTATTGGAATTACAATAAACTATAAGTGAGCAACTCCTTGCCCATCACATCTCATGTGAGGTTCAATCCTTTACCTAGCCCCTAATGCTCAAAATCTGTGTACATCCATTATTGACTTATCTTGCATTAGTTAAGTTGATCCCATTGAGTCAAGAATTATGCAAATAATTTTAATGTCCTCAGGTACATCCAATATTGGCCACCAAACCATTTACATATTTACAACATCTCATGCTTAACAATTATTCTTAAGAAAATCTCTTAAATTAATTGCATCTCATTCAACTATTTAAAATTTCTTAAAATAATTGCCCCAATGGAGGGCTTATGTTATAATTACTTTAATTATAGCATTTCCAACTTAATCATTTGTTTGGAAGATTTTATAGCCATCCTTATTACTATTAAGGTCTCACTTTGCACATTATCCAT
This sequence comes from Hevea brasiliensis, assembly GCF_030052815.1. Lineage (NCBI taxonomy): Eukaryota > Viridiplantae > Streptophyta > Magnoliopsida > Malpighiales > Euphorbiaceae > Hevea > Hevea brasiliensis. The sequence continues at coordinate 77,233,264 of NC_079497.1, read as the reverse complement.
TTAGCATGCATATATCATATAATTGCATACATTCCCATACATCTCATGCATTCATGGATAAGCAGTAAATATGGTATGATCATGGACTTTCTAAGGGATTCAATTCTGAGCCACCAAGAATTGTATCAGGGCATTCCTAGGTGCATTTCATTCATTCATTTTACAAGAGTTGCTGAAGGAGTACATAATCAACACTTGATATTGAATTCCTCCCACTGGTCCCACCAATGCTCTTGACCTCCTTGAACTTCTTGCAATCCAATATTACATAGTAATCCTTGGCATACCAAGGCGAATTTACAAGAACTTAAATAAATAAAATTACAACCCAAAAATTATTACAAACTTAATAATACATGCCCAAAATAAATTAAAATAAATTAATTAATTTACAATCCCAAAGAAACATAAAAGAAATAAATCCAATCACATTGGTCTTTTATAGTCCATGATCATCCATCATGCATATCACTATTTAACAATTAAATAAAACATACATACTTAAATTAAATTGAATATCTCATATTCAACTTAAAAATTCAGATTTGAATATGATTCAAATAAATTTAAAAATTCAGATTTGAATCTCATTCAAAAAAATTTAAAAATTCAGATTTGTATCACATTCAAACAACTTCAAAAATTCAGATTTGAATCACATTCAAACATTTTTTAAAAAATCAGATCTGAATTTTATTCAATCAATTTTAAAAAATCAGATTTAAATATGATTCAAACAACTTTAAAAATTCAGATTTGAATCACATTCAAACAACTTTTAAAATTCAGATTTGAATCACATTCAAAAAATTTTTAAAATTCTGATTTGAATAATAATTTAATTGTGTGATAAAAACTACTAATTAAACACTTTAATTAGTCAAAGAATAGGCCTTAGATCATACAACAATTGCAGAATTAAAAGCCAAACCTTAAACCACCCATGGAAGCCAAACCATGCGCACCATTGATGGTATTTTTTCAAGTATGCCGCCAACTTGCTTTGCAACCAGCAATGAACTTTTGATCTCATGATCAAACACACAATTAAATCATATAATCAACAATCTAAATGGCAAATATAGTGGCTCTGATACCAATTGAAGGAACGGAAGCGTGAAAAACACAAGATTATACCATTGAATTCAAAAAAATTTCGCCTAGGGTCACATGCACCATGCAAGATTTATTTTTATCTATTTGATTTCAATGATAAACAACATATTAAAACTCTTTTAATATGTTTTTGGATCTGTATTTGCCATTTAAGATTTTAAAATTAATCAGATTAATTTTAGAACCCTAGATTAAATCAAGAACGATTACACTAACCTCTTGATGCACTGCAGCGTGTCTGCGCCTTTGAGATTCGTCTTCAGGACACCAAATGTTGTCCCTCTAGCTTGTCCACACCAAGAACACCTATGGCAGCCCTTGATAGCCTCTAAAGCTTTTTCTATTAATTAGAAATTCAAGTTCTGCCTTTTAAGAGATTAGAGATGTAAACAGGACACTAGAAACAATTTCTAGTGTTCTTAATTCAAGAGATTGATGGCTAATCTCTTTGAATTGATGAGAGATGAAGAGAAATAGCTGGAGAGGCTCAAAGTGGCGTGACAAATGAGAGGAGAGGCTGCTGGTTATTTTTTCTTTTCATAACCACACTTAAATAGCTAGGTTAACACATTAAACCCTAGCCACATGTCACCTTTTGATTAGCTCTAGGTTTAAGTGACCCAATCACATTGTGCCAAGTGTCAAACCTATATTTAATCTTGATTTTAATCATCTTACATGATTAAAAACATTTGACAAGCTTATGTGTAATCCCATGTGTCACCATCTCATGGTGCCACGTGTCACACTGTGAAATGACCAAAATGCCCTTGTGTCTTAATTTTGAGTTCTTAACCCAAAATAATTATTTTCTTCTTCTAATTAATTTATATCAAATATAAATTAATTAATTAATCTCTATTAATTAATTTCTCATCAATTAAATTCATATTTAAACACTTTAAATATAAATTTAATTTATAATACACATCCAATAATCTAGATTTGGTTTCAAGTCATGCTAGGGACTTTGCAATTTAATTGCAAACCAAACCTATTTAATTAATCAATTAAACTCTTTAATTAATTAATTAAATCATATTTAAATAGGTGATAACTTGTGTATGTGTGTGACTTACTAGGCTCATCACTAATTGGCAATGAGACATGATATCAACTCTTAATATCATCAGAACTCTTTCTTACCATAAATGATTTCTCTAAATCATTTTATGAACCTCATAGACCATGGTTAACACCTAGCATAGCATGCCATGGCCACCCAATTAGTAATAAGATTTACCTTAAATGAACCTATAATCATATGTTACCATGCACTAGAATCTCTCTGTTACAAAATCCCAACTCAAGCTAGAGTCATGGTTTATGTTAAAATCCATTTGCTATGAATATTATGTTCTCTTTTAATTCCAGTTCTTGATTAAAAAGATTTTCTCATCAGAAACTCTTTTCTGAATAAATCTATCTGTCCTGTCCAGGAACTTGAAACATCAAGAACAATTAAATGAACATAGGATTTTATCTCTATTTACTTAGAGGAACAGATTCCATCTTGATCAACACCTACCTCCATATATAACTAGTAGGAGCCAACACATGCCCATATACCCATACACAGTACAAGTATGAAAGCAGTATCAAACTCAAACTACCTATATACAAGATAACTGTGATATCTCAGGTCTAAAGATTATATGCACTGATATGATTTATGACAAAACATTGACAAGAGTAAACTCCATGTGCTTGTCATAAGTGTCACTGGTTCGGCCTACTTATCATTTATAAGTGCCTATCATGTTTGTTATATGGCATGAGACTCACCATTCCATCTTATTTATATCTCATATAAATAACTTGGGAACAAACATGAATACAATCTTTCTGGATAAGTCATGTCCTTATTATGAAGTATCCTCAATTGTGAACCTATTTATGATACTTTGTGCTAGAAATATTGTCACTCATATTCTTAACAACTTAAGAATAATATTTCTAACAAAATATCAATGGACCTTTTCTATTACACATAAATATATTATGTAAATGGAAAAGTGAAAATGCCTTTTATTAATAAAATTATGTACAAGATACATACTAAATGATATGCTCTAGGGCATACTACTAATACACAAACCTCTGATAACTATCTCTTGGTTTGGACTCAGTGTTTCCTTCCCTTTCCCTGAGTCTTTACTAACTGAGAAACACAATTTAAAGTGTTTCAGTACTAAATTAAACTGTCTCTATTGATAATGCTTGATAAGTAAGTCACTGAAAGCTATTATTTGCTTAATCACCTAATATATCGACCCTCGATGCGTTCTAGGTAAATTAGGTTTTAGTGTTACTAATATGTCACATTCGATAGTCTTTTAGGGTTGGTACATGTTACCAATTTCATTTCCTTGTTTAGTGCATTTTATTGCAACTTGTTGGATTCCGGGATACTAGTTTGACCTAGCCGGACGACCTAGTTCCCTCGGTTTTCAAGTTTCGATCAAAACTACAAACTTGTAGATCTATGTCTTATGGAACGCGGGGAAAAATTTCAGGTCATTCTGAGTTATGTAGACCAAGTTATGGTCATTTTACTATTGCTGGTCAAATGGCATCAAATTTGGTCATTTTAGGTCAATTTTGGTCAACTTTGGTTCGGTCAGTTTTTGGACCCGAACTTGTGCAAGCTGTTTGACTTGCTTATGGTCATTTCTGGTCCTTGGTGTCTTCATAAGACTTGTAGATATGGGTCTTAACTATTCATGGATAAAAGTTCAGGTCAATTGGACCTGTTTTGAGTGAGTTATGGCCTAAACACTAACTGCTGCCCAAATGGTCGGTTTTCAGGCCTCACTTGCACTTAATCCGGATTTGGTCATTTTTCAAGCTACCTTGCAAGCAGAATTTTGGTATGCTTCCTTCATGAAAATTGGCACATTTTGTGCCTAGTTTCACCTCCATTTGGTCTCATACCAATTGGAGCCACACACTTAAAGTTATAGGCTAAAATGCATACTGTCCTTAAATACATTGCTTAACATCTATCAATTGCACATTTACTTGCTATAAGTCCACTTCTCTTACCAATTCTGATTTGGTACATTACCAAAACCATTTATCACTTCATATTAAAGTCACTTTGGGAAGAATACAAATATCCTCAATACACTAAATGGAACTCTAATTCACAAAGTCCAAATAAAACAATATATACACATAACCACTCCTAATTATTACATACAATTTCCACAACCAATTTATATACATATTCATCAATCCTCAATGTCACAATTCACCCAATATCTTCATGAATTTAAACATTCATCAAGGAGTCTCAAGGCTGCCGAAATGCTCCCCATTGCCAAAGTTTCCCATGATTTCGTCAACTTCCATTTCAAGTGCACAATCACCATATACATGTGGGAATAACTTACTAGGACATTAAATCACCCTACTCAACATGAATTCCCACCAAATATATGTAAAACTAATTCATTAAATATACAACTTCATGGCTGTCCAAAATTGGATATGTCAATAACTCCTCAAAACTTTAAAATTTCTTCACAAAGCAAACACCCATAACATGCTTACAAACTTTAACAAAGCAATATTCAAAAACTCAAACTTACCTATTGTTGGGACTTGCTAAATCTTCACTAAAACTTCTTGAAATTGTTATCAAACTCTTCCTCGTGATGTGGGGATAAATTTTAATGAAGAAAGGTATGGGAAAAGACGGCTTGATCATGGAATTGCTAAGGTTTGAAGGTGGGCGGCCATGGAAGCTTTTTAGGAGAAATTTGGTTCGGCCATGGCTAGTGCTTGAGGAAGAAGATAAAGGCAGAATGTTAGTGGAGAATTTCAGAGTTTTCAAGCTTTATGTAGTGCTTAGTGGTCCACTAAGTATTAGGATAATATTTGTTTAATGAAACTTTTACTTATTCAATTTCTTAACCCATAATTTGTCTTATTTACTTTTCATTCCAATCTCAAATTTTTAATGTGATTTTCAAACTTTAATATCACTTTATTTTCATGGACATTTAGGTCAAAAGCCAACTCGGGGTGTCAAATGACCACAATGCCCCTGTTCGGGTTGTCGAGTTTTGTCTGTTTTTCGATTTCTCACTTTTCTTTGTACTAATTATTTAATTTTTCTTTGATATTTCTAATGATATTTATACTTCAATTGATGTCTCTTTAAGTCCTAAAAATATTTTTCAGGGTTCCCCGCAGTCCAGGGCTAGTCAACGGTCCACGCCGTGACTTCCCGGTGCGGTCACCCATCTCTAGGGTTCTCGGCTCGCTTAACTTGGTTACCTTTCTTTGCTATTATTTTTCCTTTGTTTTTCTTGTATTTTCTTTTCTTGTATTTCATTATTTTATGTCTCCTCCCTCATATCAAAGTGTAGTTCTAGGCATCCTAGCTGTCCGTACAACACTGGTCACCGGAACAGTAGAACGCACTACTGAACATAGGGGTGTTACATTTTATAACACTAGATTTTAATCGATTATTTAAATTTCATGAAAATTGTTTTAAAATCCCTTGTAGTATATCTAATGGGTTATCGGTAGGCAAAGTACGGTAATTCATTAGGTGTACTACGGGATCATGTTACATCTTACAGGGGAGTAGGGTGTGACATGTTTTGTGGTATCAAAGGAATGGTTTTAAAGTAAATTTTGAACTGTGAATTTGAAATCTTTTTGTCGGTAACTACAACTGCTCAAATGTTTGATACATATAGTACATTTACATCATAAATATGAACTAATGGAGAGGAATCTTTTTATGTTGGTTGTATAGGAATAGAAAATCCTATGAAAAAATATGGAAGAGAAGAATGAGACAATATAACAGTCTGTGATGGCAGAAGTACAAGTTGAGGCCCCAGCTCCACAAAGTGTCAAAGGCCCGACTGTACCAGTTTTACCAGTACAAATTACTGCACAAATGACCCAGCAAATGGCCACTTTCTTCCAACAAATGGCTGATAATCTATCAGCCCAAGCCCAAGTACAGACCCAACCCCCACAAGGGCAGTGTGAAATAGAAAAGAGGGAGAAATCTACAGGTCAGAACTCGAGCAGTAATTTGAGGAAGAGAAAAGAATTTGAGGAACCCCGAGCTCAGAGATATGATAGAGGCAGATCATCAGGGCAGAGAACACCAAGATCTAGTCGTCGAACAACCAGAAGTTCCTATTCTGCCCATTTCTGCCATGTTTGTGGTAAACTACATGGAGGTATTTGTCGTAAGGCCTCTGGAGCCTGCTACAATTGTGGAAAACTTGGACACTTTGCTAAAGATTGTACTAGAGCACCTTGATCTGCTCTCCGGAGTTCACAAACCGTTAGTCAGAGTCGTGATAGAAATAGAATTGGTACTCCTCACCACTATAACACAGTGAATCAACCTGAATATAGTAGCGCACTAGTCAGAACGTCCACTATGCGCCAAGGAGAAAGAGCAGAAACTTCGAATATAGCTGCTGGTAAATTCTTAATTTTTGAAGGAAACAATGAGTTATTATTTGATCCCAGCACTACTTAGTTGTGTGTTAGTGTTAGAACTATATGTTCTGTTGTTATTCCTTTACATGGGAATGAATTTTGATGTATTAGTGACTAGTCCTTTAGGTTAACAACTATAATAACAAGTATGATCGACATTAATTTTGGAAGAATTGTTAGCTAAAAGTATTTTCTAATATAAAGCTAATTGGCAAGCCTACTTAATGTAAGGCAAGAGGACCTAAAAGTAAGTTACAGTAATAGAATTGCTTTAGATGAGGGCAAAGATGTTACTGTTAGTAATTATTAATGGATATTGGAATTAGAATCGGATTAGGATATTAGTGGATTCAAGAAAGATAAGATGTTAGAAAACCTAGTCCATGAGGTTATAACGTAGTGACTATATAATGTTCTCGATGTTTGTATTGTAAGCTGCAGATTATAGTACTGACACAGGATTATTGTGTAGAGCTACGTGCTTCCTCGTGGTATAATAAATTAAGAATATTTGTAAGTAATCTATAAATTGATACAGTTGCACCCGAATAGAGTACTATTACCAGAAATAAATGTGAAAATTATAGTCAGAAATTTAAAACTTTAGAACTAGCCTATCAAAAGACTACACTTGTAAGGTAGCTGGAGTCAGTGACTCAGTTACATTAATGTGAACTACCTGTACCACAGTAATTGCTATAAGTTTAGAGATATCAGTACGACTTATCATCCTCAGACGGATGGATAGTGGAAACAAGTGATTCAGGTAAATTTTGAAACTCGTTGAGTTTCTATAAATAATGAAATGAAATGATAATAATGACCTGTAAAATGTAATAAACCCTCGAGAATATACTGAGAACTTCTGTCCTTGAATCCGAGGGGAGATGGGACAGATACATCCCACTAACAGAATTTGTATACATTAATAAGTGTCAAGCTAAGCATACAAGTGGCACCCTATGAAACATTGTAAGGGAATAGATAACTATGGATTTTGTGATGAGATTTCCGAGGACATAGAATAGTCATGATGCAGTATAGGTTATAGTTGATATACTAACCAAGTCTGCTCACTTTTTGCCAGTTCGGATGGACTATAGCCTAGAAAGATTGGCCAGATTGTACATATATGAAATTGTAAAATTGCATGGAGTGCCAGTATCGATTGTATCTGACAGAGATCCTAAGTTCACTTCTAGATTCTGGGATAGTCTTCAGAGAGCCCTAAGAACTAGATTGAACTTCAGCACAGCATTCCACCCACAGATAGATGGCCAACCTGAAAGGGTTATTCAGATATTGGAGGATATGCTACGGGCTTGTGTGATTGAGTTTGAAGGTAGTTGGGATACACACTTGCCTTTGATTGAGTTTGCTTATAACAATAGCTACCAATCAAGCATTGGGATGCCTCCATATGAAGCTTTATATGGCAGAAAGTGTAGAACTCCCCTATGTTGGGATGAAGTTGGTGAAAGAAAGATGATTGGGCCAGAAATCGTTCAGCAGACATAGGAAAAGATCAAATTGATCAGAGATAGACTCAAGGCTGCATCAGACCATCAGAAGTCTTATGTTGATCTGAAGAGAAGAGATATTAAATATGCAGTGGGTGATAAAGTATTCCTCAAAGTTTCTCCTTGGAAGAGGATTATGAGATTTGGCAAAAAGGGGAAACTGAGTCCTCGTTTCATTGGACCATATGAGGTTTTGGAAAGAGTGGGTCCTTTGGCATATCGGTTGGCATTACCTCCGGAGTTAGCAAGGATACACAGTGTCTTCCATGTGTCCATGTTAAGGAGGTACAAATCAGACCCATCTCATGTACTATCAGTTAAATAGATTGAGGTAAAATCCAGACCTCTCATATGAGGAAGAACCCATAGAAATTCTGGCTTATGAGGTGAAACAGCTGAGGAATAAACAGATACACCTGGTTAAAGTGCTATGGAACCATCGTTCAGGCTAGGAAGCTACTTGGGAACGTGAAGAGGATATGAGGAGACAGCACCCACAGCTGTTCAGATACTAATGCTAGGTAAAATTTTGAGGCGAAATTTATTTTAGGGGGGGAGAATTGTAACACCCCTATGTTCGGTAGTGCGTTCTACTGTTCCAGTGATCAGTGTTGTCCGGACAGCTAGGATGCCTAGAACTACACTTCGATATGAGTGAGGAGACAAAATAATGAAATACAAGAAAAGAAAATACAAGAAAAACAAAGGAAAAATAATAGCAAAGAAATGCAATCAAGTTAAGCGAGCCGAGAACCCTAGCGATGGGTGACAGCACCGGGAAGTCACGGCGTGGACCGTTGACTAGCCCTGGACTGCGGGGAACCCTAGAAAATATTTTCAGGACTTAAATAGACACCTATTGAAATACAAATACCATTAGAAATATTAAATGAAAATTAAATAATTAGTACAAAGAAAAGTGAGAAATCGAAAATTGGACAAAACCCGGTGTAACCGAAAAATCGGGAATGCAACCCGAACAGGGGCATTGTGGTCATTTGACACCCTGAGTTGTCTTTTGACCTAAATGTCCATCAAAAATAAATAATATTATACTTGGAAAATATAATGAAAAATTAATTTAGGGGTACCTAATGTAAATAGCCAAAAGTGGAGTGTAAATGGCGTAATTATCAATTAAAACATATAATATAGTTTAATTAAGGTGAGTGGACCACTATGGATTAAATTTAATCTTAAGTGGCCAGGTGTACTTCCATTATACTCCATCTTCAACCTTTCTCCTTACCCATGCCGAAATGAAATTCTTTGAAAACCTCCATTGCCGCATTTGATTCAAGCTTCATCATCTCCTCCATTTCACCTCCAAACACCAAAGTTCCTTCATTAATCTTGATCCCCACCTCACAAGGAAGAGTTTGATAGCAATTTCAATAAGTTTTAGTGAAGATTTAGCAAGTCCCAACAATAGGTAACTTTGTGTTTTTGATTGTTGCTTTGTTAAAGTTTGTAAGGATATTATGGGTGTTTGATTTATGGAGAAATTTTTGAGGTTTGATGTTGAATGGGGATGTGTACTTTTGGTAGCTATGGAAACACTTTGAAGGCAGTTTAGTTTTGCTCGTAAATGGTGAATTAAATGATTGATTAAATGTATATTGTAGAAATTGTTTGGGTGATGTATACGTAGTATATGTAAATGTGAATTGAAATTTGAAGCTTAGAAATTAATGGAATGTAAAGGTACCATTGCGGTAGATTATTAACTCTTGAAGAATGCTGGAATTCATGCTTAGTTTATGGTATATTAATGTTGAATTTTGTTGGATGTTAGGGCAGTTTGGGTGTATATATGATGGTGTGAAGTTGGACATGAAAAAAGTGTTATGGTTAGGTGATTGAATTGTTGTAAATTGAGTTGAAAAATTCTGCACTTTATGGTATATGTTGAATGTAATTGTAAGCTGCCCAAATGACCTATAATGTGTTGTGAATTATGTTTAGGTCATGATACAACCAGAATTGGCTTGAATATTGAGTTTGGTAAGTGTTAGGAGTGATCCTTGATGTGTATGAAAGAAATGCAATAAGGCAGTTTGTGTTTTAGGCCTATAACTTTAAGTGTGTGGCTCCAATTGGTATGAGACCAATTGGAGGTGAGACTAGACACAAAATGTGCCAACTTTCATGAAGGAAGCATACCCAAATTCTGTTTGCAAGGTAGTTTGAAAAATGACCAAATCCGGATTAAGTGCAATAAAGGCCTGAAAATTTACCAATTGGGCAGCAGTTAGTGTTTAGGCCATAACTCACTCAAAACATGTCCAATTGACCTGAAATTTTAACCATGAATAGGTAAGACCCATATCTACAAGTCTTATGAAGATACCAAAGCCTAGAAATGACCATAAGCAAGTCAAACAGCTTGCACAAGTTCGGGTCCAAAAACTGGCCGAACCAAAATTGACCTAAAATGACCTAAAGTGACAAATTTTAATGCATTTTGACCAGAAATAGTAAAATGACCATAACTTGGTCTACATAACTCAGAATGATGTGAAATTTTGCCCTGCGTGCAATAAGACATAGATCTACAAGTTTGTAGTTTTGACCAAAACCCGAAAACCGAGGGAACTAGGTTGTCCGACTAGGTTAAACTAGTATCCCGGAATCTAGAAAATTGCAAGAAAATGCAAGATACATGGAAATGAATTTGGTAACATGTACCAACCCTAAAAGACTATTGAATGTGACATATTAGTAACATTAAAACCTAATTTACCTAGAATGCATCAAGGGTCGACATATTAGGCTGACTAAGCTAATAATAGAATTCAGTGAATTACTTATCAAGCATTATCGTTAGAGACAGTTTAATTAAGTACTGAAACACTTCAAATTGTGTTTCTCAGTTAGCAAAGACTCAGCGAAAGGAAGGAAACACTAAGTAAAGGCTAGGAGACAATTATCAGAGGTTTGTGCACAACTAGTTTTTAAATGATTTTGTTTGAATATTTCATATGATTAAATGACATACTTTTCTTATGTATTATGTTTAACAAGCATTGGATTTAATTCAATGATTATTGAAAATTGTTATAGTATGTATGAATTTAGCTTTGTGAAATGGTATTTTCACAAGTATTAAGCATTGTTATGGATTGAATAAATTATGTTTTGGAAAATTGTGATGGTAATTTTCATGGAAAAATGCAAATTTATGATTTGAATTGTGATGAGCATAAAAATTATTGGATATTGGAATTGACTTTGAATCAAATTATATTGTGATTTATTCTCACTAAAAGGATTGTGATATTATTTTATATCTCACTATAGATGCTTGACTAGGTGATTACCCATCTCTCTCATTTGTTGAGAAGACAATGGAGTTAGTTTTGTTTTGATTACCATGGTACGTGCACAGGCTTAGATTTTCCTCTGATTTGAGGTTAGATCTAAGTTTATTTTATTGTTATGGCCCTTGCGGAAGATTCATTATTGTGATGGTACTGTGCACGATGATTCGACCTCCCCGACCATAGGGAGTTAGAATCACATCGAATATGGCCCTTTCGGATTAGTCTTGCATAGTTAGTGAGATAAAGAATGATTTTTGATATAAATAATGATTTTTGAGATACAACATAGTTTTTGAGATACAACATGATTTTTGAGACACAGAATGTTTTTGAACAGTAAAGAATTATGATTTATGTATAATTGATTTTGTTGGAACTACCTTAAATGGTTAGTCATGATTTGATAAATTGAATTTCGTGATCAAAGTCATTTTATACAAATGATTTACATTATTGGCAATGAATATTTTGAGTTTTGGAATTTGATGAGTATTCAGATTTCTAAATTATTTACTGTAAATTTTGTCAATGTATATTGTTCTATGTTTTAAATTATAGTTGTGCACCACTGAGTTCACCACTCAGCGATAGCTTTGTATGCTATCGTAGGTAAGAAGAGCATAGAGCAGTGAGTAAGTTTCTTGGAAGACACATTCAGATCAGCTCCAGGTATATCATAGGTATACCCATGTACATAGGTTTTGATGTAAGCATGTAATAATATGTATGTAAATTATTTGAGCAGTTGTATAAAAACTCTTGTAAAACATTTTGATATGTAATTAAATGTAAATTATTGTAAATATAAATTTGAGATTTCATTTACTTGAATAGTTTTGTATTATAAATTTTGAGTCTTGTAATCAATGAAATGTTTCTTTATGATGAGATTAGTTTGAAAATGTATTGATTGTTTATTGAGAATTGAATTGTGAATTGAAATGAAGTTATTGAAGTTGTATTTGAGAAAACATATTGGGAGCATTTTCTTTTGCAGGATTGAAGAATTGTTTTCTCAAAAATACAATGCACTTTGCCGAAATTTTGAAAAAAATTTTATAACACCAGATTTTAATCGATGATTTAAATTTCATGAAAATTGTTTTAAAATCCCTTGTAGTATATCTAATGGGTTATCGGTAGGCGAATTACGGTAATTCATTAGGTGTACTATGGGATTATGTTACATCTTACAGGGAAGTAGGGTGTGACATTTCTCAACATTATCAACTCAGTTCAACAATCAATTTTCCATTGTTTCCAAAAGCTGAGATAAAGGAAACATGTCACTATTTTTACAAGCCAAAATAATTTAAAATTTTAGTTTAGAACTGCTTAAGACCAAGTATAATATATACATATAGTGTACATACATTACAACAAAAATTATAAAATATGGTATACTTAATATACCCGGCGAAATCCCAAAATGCAGCACAAGCAGCCTACTCTACTGCTCTGCCTGTCTATCTACCTGCGACAACAATGAAAAAACTATTGCTGAGTAAAATTTACTCAGTGGTGCACAATAACAATTTAAAATGTGATATATAAAACTTTTATTGATAGTTCACAATTCAAATGATTCACAATTTTATGTCACAATTTTTCAATGCTCATATAACACAAATTTGATCAAGTAATTGAATAACACAGTGTTACCAATCAATAAAACAGCTTAGGTCATGACACAAACTTTTCCGAACATGCTGTGTTGTACACCACGACAAGGCATACTCACCCCACTAATCGAAATCAATGAGGGAGGTAGCTAGCTAAATAATGAGTACTCATCCACACTCACCTCAGACTGACAAGTCAAAGAGGGAGGAATATAATCACACTCACCCCATAAATGGAGGGGGAACATAGTAATATCGTCATGCCAAATGTGAATCAAAACAATTCCAAATCACAATATTTAAATATTTCATACAAATCACAAATCATATTTTATCTCAAAATTTCTATTTGCAAAGTAGGCAACACAATAATTTCCAAATATAATTCCCAAAATTAAAATAATAAAAAATTATTCATAACTCAATTCTCCAAATAAATTTTCTGGTAAAAGTAGTGAATATAAAAAGTATTGTACACAGACCTGATTTGAGTCGCCTCTAGGCCTTGACTCAATGTCCCTTATGCTCCTCAATATCCTTTTCAACTGAAACACACAATTTAAATTGTTTCAGTACTCAATGAATTTGTTTCTAGCAATAAAATCCAATATTTAAATTTTCTTGGTACTATTCCCTCAATTCATTTCATTAGTCAACCTATAATGTTGACCCTTGATGCACTCTAAGTGAGTCAATTCTAATGTTACCAATATGTCACATTTTATAGCCCTTTAGTGTTGGTATATATTACCAATTTCATTTCCAAGTGTATTGCATTTGATTGCAATTTACTGGATTTTAGTGTACTATTTTGACCTAGCCGGATGACCTAGTTCCCTCAGTTTTCAGGTTCCGGTCCAAACTACAAACTTGTAGGTCTATGTCTTATTGAACGCGGGGCAAAATTTCAGGTCATTCTGAGTTATGTAGACCAAGATATGGTCAATTTACTAATGCTGGACAGAATGCACTAAAATGGTAGGCTTAGGTCATTTTTAGGTCACTTTTGGTTCGGCCAGTTTTAGTACCTAAACTTGTGCAAGCTATTTGGCTTGGTTCTTGTCATTTATGGGCTTTGGTGTCTTCATAAGAATTGTAGACCTATGTCTAAAATATTCATGGTAAAAATTTTAGGTCATTTGGACCTGTTTTGAGTAAGTTATGGTGAAAACACTAACTGCTGCTCAAATGGTCAATTTTAGGGCTTTCAAGTTACTAATCCGGATTTGGTCATTTTTCAAGTCACTTTCTAGGCAGAATTTAAGTAAGCTTCCTACATGAAAGTTGGCACATTTTGTGCCTAGTTTCACCTCTAATTGGTCTCATACCAATTTAAGTCACACACTTAAGGTTCTAAGCTAAAACATATACTGCCCTACTACACATTCTTCATCACATACCAATTACACATTCTATACTTACCAAGCTAACCCTTTCATGTCAATTCTGGTTTGTACCATACCATTAACATACTGAACAACACATTTTGGTCATTTTGGATAGCTTGTAACCATTCTCAATATACACACTATAACACAGAATTTTTCCAAAGTCCATTTATACAATTTAACCACATGAACATACCCCATTTACATATCGAATTCCAATCTATTATACACATATACATGCTGCCACCATAAACAACATAATTCAATAAACCAAACCTTGAAACAACACATTTCTAACCACACTTTAAGGTTGCTGATTTACCTCATGGAAAATATCTCCTTCAAATTGCTTTCAAGCATCCAAAACCAAGTGCACCATTACACATACTCTTAATATACATTGTCTAAATAATTTCTATACACATAAACACTTACATCAACATCTTAAACTACCATTAACAAGTAAAAACAAACTAAATATGTTGAGTTCTCATGGTTGCCAAAATGCTCCATCACCAACAATTCATCAAACCTCAAAAATTCTTCCATAATTCAACTACCCACAACCTTAGTTACACTTTTAATGAAACAAGAATTGAAAATAACCACTTAACTCTTTTGGACTTCTTCAAAACACAATCAAAACTTATCTTTCTTGCTCCCTTATTGCTGCCCAAGGTGTATAGGCAAAGATTAATGAAGGAAGTTCAAGAATTTAGCTTGAAATTAAGGTGATCTCAAGCTTGTATGGGTGGTTTCCATGCAGGAAAGTTGGGACACCATTTTTGGCCATGGGAGAGCTTGGTGAGGATGATGAAGTGTGTGGAAGATTCTGCCCTCATTTTAAGTATTAATGTATCCACTTAGTGCTCCACTAAACCTAGATTAATGATATTATAATCTAAGGTTTCAAAAATTGCAATTTTAACCTTAATTTCTCTTAATTTACATTTTATCTTTAATTCCATTTTTCATTTAATTTCCCAAATGTAATACCATTTATTTTTCATTGACATTTAGGTCAAAAGCCAATTCTAGGTGTCAAATGACCACAATACCCCTATTCGGGTTGCATTCTCGATTTTTCGGTAACACCGAGTTTTATCATTTTCTCGATTTCTTATTTTTCTTTATACTAATTAATTAATTATTTTTTTGATATTTCTAATGACATTTATACTTCAATAAGTCTTTAATCATGTCTCGAAACTAAATTCCAAGGATTCCCTGCAGTCTTGGGGTCGGCTATTGCCTGCGCTGTAACTTCCCCGTGCAGTCACCCATCACTGCGGTACTGGCTCGTTTAACTTAGTTTCATTTCATTGCTATTATTTTTTCTTTGTTTTTCTTGTTTTTTCTTTTCTTGTATTTCACTACCTTATATCTCCACACTAATATTTAAATATAATTCCAAGCATCCTAGCTGTCCGGACAGACACTGTCACCAGAACAATAGAACGTACTACCGAACATAGGGGTGTTACAGCTCTGATACCAATAAATGTAACACCCCTCACCCGTCTACAGTGTAGCCGAGCAAGGAGTGCTACATTTTGTGCCAGAGCACCCTATCCTGTCTTATCATTTACAATATTAATTTAATATCCATTTCATCATATCACTTCTCATGCTCATATCAATTTCAAGAAAATAAATTACATTTCATTCAGATAAAGTTTACATATACAATAATTTACAATTTATATACAATCCAAAATTATTTACATCATTTACTTATGTACAGTGATCCAAAATGAAAAATTTAAATACACATCAGCCCTACACAAAATGAACTGGTGAATAGACATCGACCCTGTAGCAGGTCTGATCCTCTCTATCTATACTCTCCTGCTACTGTTGCGGCTGCTGGTGCTCTCTAGTACCTACGCGTGGTAAGAACTAACACGCTAAGCATAACTCTTAGTGGTGCATAAATAAGGAAAAATAACTAAACAATTTAAAATAATTAATTCACGTATAACCTTATAAATAAATATCAATTTTCATGTATTTAAAATCTTTTACATGTTTTCTAGAACTTTGAAAGTAAATAAGCTAATAGGGATCTTTTCTATGCATATACCTTATATTCAGTCTTATAAAATTCATATTAATGATTTTCTCATGTACTTATTTATATTTAAGGCTTATTGCTTTTATCTGTGCCTAAGTAACCTATGGCAGACTATAAAGACTGGATACACGGGAGTATACTAGTTAGACATCCGCATGTCTA
This sequence comes from Hevea brasiliensis, assembly GCF_030052815.1. NCBI lineage: Eukaryota > Viridiplantae > Streptophyta > Magnoliopsida > Malpighiales > Euphorbiaceae > Hevea > Hevea brasiliensis. The sequence continues at coordinate 77,216,578 of NC_079497.1, read as the reverse complement.
ACTAGTATACAACGGTCATATCATGCACAAGGACAGCGGGTAGGCATAAGCCAGTAATAATAAAAATTGACACTATGGCCATCGAGCAGGCATAAAGCCAGTAGAACAATCATCTTAGACATATTTTGTCTATCAATAATTATCCCTATGGGCAGTACTGCAATATGTAGTCCCTAATTGGTATGCCAATCGATCTATGCTATATAAATGAGTCTAGGCATACTTTGAGCAGAATAGTATTATTAAGTATTTATAATTTTATTAATTCATATTATTTTCATGCTTAACAATTTATTCTAATTCATTTCATCTCATATGCCTAGTTATTTTATGGACTTTTCTTAAGGTCCAGATTTGGTGCACTGTTTTTACATGGCAAATTGACTAGGATGTGGCCACTGTTTGGCCACACTCCCTTCATAGAATTTGTTCCTCTATGTCTTCTCTTTGTTTTCCTTTTGAAATCATATTAATTGGAGTTTTAGAACTCAAGTTATGGTTAAATAACCATAACTAGTTCACTGTCTCTTTCTAGGTCAAGAATTAGGTAGATTCTATAGTCTGTCTTAGTCTAATTTATTGGACTTGTTACAGTCATTTTTAGGCTTAAAGCTCTTCATAGAAGTTGTTACCCTATTTCTTATAGTCACTCACAAATTTTTATTACAAATTTTCAAGTTTTATAGAATTAATTATGGCCAAGTCACTGGCCTAGAATCATGTATCTTGTTCTACCAGGATTTATGTTTAGGTCAGAAACTTTGACTCCCATTTTAGGGTTCTTAAGTTCATAATTTGAGGACCAAGTCTAAAACAAGTTGGAGCCCTATTTCTTAGGGTTCCAGATCAATATGGTTTATCCTAATTAGAGCTTCCTAGTGGGAGATATGGCTAAATGAGTGTTCTGGGGTTAAATGATCACTTAGGTAATTTCCATAATTCATATACTAACTTAACGTAATAAATTGGCCTAATTCCCTTAGTATCTGGATTTTGGTCAAAAGACCAATTTTGTAAATCTATTTCTTATAGAAATTTTGCCACTAGTTTCATTGAATTTGGGTTTTTGTAGACCAAGTTATGACCATCTTGCCAAAACTAGTCGGGTGAGCTTTAGTCCAGGAAATTCTGGGTAGAATGGTGCAGGTCAGTTTGGTATCCTAACTTGAGTCAACAATTTCATTTGGTTAGAGGCATTTCTGAGCTTGGTGTTCTCAATGAAAGTTATAGTCCTATGTCTAATATTTTTAATGGTATAAAATTCAGGTCATTTGGACCTATCTAGAGGGAGTTATTGCCAAATGAACTGTTCATTTGGTCATTTTTCTGAGTTTAGTGTTTGAATACCCAGATTGGGATAGTAAATTAACCAAGATTTTGACAGAATTTGGGCAGGGTTTCTTCATACAAAATTGGGTATTTTGAGTCTAGTTTCACCTCCAATTGACCTCACACCAATTGGAGTCACATAACTTCAGTTATAACTCAAATAATACACTAGACTCATAGGTCCAAATTTCCTGCATAGAGAAGCACTCCCAATATTCCATCCTCCTTACTCCCAACTACAATTCATCATTCATAACACTTCAAATGATCAACAACCAATGTCAACAGGATCAATCTCAAGCCATAACACTAAGGTACCAAATTAATTCAAACCCTAACTCAAAATTTCTCAATAATCCTTTTTAATTTCTTTCAATTTTTACTTCCTTATGCAAGCTTAACATAGTTTAATAAGAAAGAAAGAGTTACATAGCACTAACCTTGCTTGAGTCAATTTCCAAGCTCTCCAAATCTTCAATTTCCTCCTTTCTTTTTGCTACCTTTAGCTTGCCCAAGGTGAAAGACTAAATTTTAATGAAGGAAGCTTTGGGTTTTGTGGAAGGAATCCAAGGTTATGAAGAGAGAGATAGAAGAAAGGTTAATGGAAGTAGAGAGAAGGAAGAGAACGACTGGAAAAAGAAGTAGAAGATGGCATAATTTTCTTTCCATTTTACCTCATTTTTATATCTTTTAATTAAGTTTATAAATGTGTGTTATAATATGATTGGTGGAGGCCTTCTTAATGACATCATAATGATGTCATAATTCAAAGTTTAATTCATTTTTCTTTCTTTTCTTTTTCAATCATTTTTAATTTAATTTTCAGCAATATTTATTCATATTTTATGTCATATAAATTATTTACTTAATTGGACAAGTTGGCCAAAAATCATCTTTGAAGACGAAATTACCAAAATACCCTCCGTTTGGCTTAAGGAGCCAAAACTGTCTGCACCGATCTTAAAAATTCTCCTAACCTTTTCTTGACATTATAATGCTACCTAGGGCTGTGTAACTCTTCTTTGGCATCCCAGAAAATATTTCATGGGATTTCCCTCAGTTTTATGGCTACTAGCTATCTTCACAGCAACTTTCCGTTAGGTCACCCATCGCTAGGGCACCGGCTCATTTAACTTTGTTGAATTTTATTTCTAAAATTTTTCCTTAATTTTTCTTAATCTTTATTTAGTCAATTTATTCCTCCTCACTCTAGTTGGAGGGTAGTTCTAAATATCCTGACTGTCCGAACAGATGTTAGTTGTTGAAATTGTAGAATGTACGGACTACCTAAAGTGAGGGCGTTACAGTTGTATACAGGATATTATATGCATGCCCGCTGGCCTTGTGCCCGAAAAATAGTTATATACAGAATATTATATGCCTACTCGCTAGCCTAGTGCCTGATATGATAGTTGTATACAAGATAGACACTCCCATGTATCCAGCCTTATAGTCTGTTATTGGGTACTTGGGCACTGATATAATTTTAGAATGACTGAGAAATAAATAAATGAATAGATAAGACACTGATATGACTTTAAAAAGAGAGGGAAAGAAATAAATACACAGATAAGATGCTGATAATAAATTTATTCCCAAAGTGCAATTGAAATATACTATTGACCTAGAATTATGAAATTTCACATATTATTGTCATTTTAAATCATTTAGTTATTCTGCTTTAAGATTATGCATAACTAAGCAATTTGCTTAGCGTATTAGATTTTCCATCACGTAGGTATTGGAGACCAGACACAACAGTTGCCACAGTAGTACTTTGATTACAGTTGTCCAGATCTGTTACAGTCCAGAGCTCACCTCAGTAGTGTTTATTTTGGTAGGACCCAATGTAATTAGGGTTTTGCATTTTTGTTCATGTATAATGAGATGTATATTAATTTTGAACATTGTAATGAAATAAATTTATATTTTGGACTATAAAAAAAGCTTATAATTTTTGTATATAAATTTTCATATGAATGAACTAAATTTCATTTTCTTAAAATGATATGATATGGTACATGGAAAATAGTACAGATATGAAATTGTTTTTAATAGGTAACTATTGGAACCCGCCAGATGCCAATAAATCAGAGGAGGCTCTGCCCGGGTTTCCATAGAAATAAATTATGATAAAAAAATATTATCACATGTTTTATACAAAGTTTAAAATTTAACAATGGACATAACAGGATAAGATAGGGTGCTCCGGCATTGAATGTGTACTTGTTGCTCAACTACACTGCAGACGGGTGAGGGGTGTCACATTTAGTGGTATCAGAGCAAAGGTTTAGGCGATTTTAGACCTAGATAGATAGAAAGAAATAGTTTGCATCACATGCATAAGCCTTTAAATAGAGTTGAGGTGACACTAATGCAGATCTTTTTTCTCTGGTTATTTTAGGTTAAGGTATGGATCTCGGTCCATAGAAAGTCATAGATTCGAAAAGGATAAGTATAGGAAAAATCTAATCTATTGGGATATACCCTGGTAACTACGCAATGTTCTTGATGTTTGTGCTATAAGTTGCATATTACAATACCGACTTGAGACTATTGTATAGAGCTACGTATTTCTGATAGTAAATCGAGATGAGGATAAGATTGTAAAGCTAGGTCTGATAAGACATACTAAAGAGAAAGTGAAGTATTATAACACCAAAAAGCGGAGAGACAAGGATATAGCAGTTCCTCGATTATTTACACTGGGTAAATTTCAAGGATGAAATTTTATTTAGAGGGGAAGAATTGTAACACCCTCACTGTAGGTAGTCCATACGTTTTACTGTTTCGACAACTAATGTCTGTCCGGACAGCTAGGATGTCTGGAACTACACTTAAATGATAATGAGGAGACATAAAATGATGGAATACATGGTAAGAAAATACAAGAAAAATTAAGAGAAAATAAAAGAAAGAAAATACAACTAGGTTAAATGAGCCAGAACCGTAGTGATTGGTGACTGCACTGAGAAGTCACTGCGTAAACAGTTGACAACCCCAGGACCACGAGGAACCCCGAGAAATAATTTTAGGACATAATTAAAGGTTTACTGAGGTATAAATGACATTAAAAAAATATCAAAGGAAATTTAGTTAATCGGTACAGATGAAAATGAAAATTAAAGGAACCAACGGACCAGGGACTTAATCGATATTATTGAAAAAGTGTGATTATAACTCGAAGAGGGGCATTTTGGTCATTTGGCACCTATAGTTGACTTTTGACCTGATTGTCCATTAAAATGAGTGGTATTAAATTTTGAAAACCCATGAAAAGATGAAATTATACATGTAATGTAAATAATGGAAAATGAGGAGGGGGGGTATAATTAGAATTATTAAAATTTAATTATTATAATGATTAAATTATACTTAGTGGAGAGTATAAAAGGCAAGAAGATGACAAATCCTACCACTTCAACTTCATCTTCTTCAATTCTCAACAAGGCTGAACGGTTCTCTCCCAAAACCCTCCATGGATGTTTCATGCAAGCTTAGAAATCCCTCACTTCTCAACATAAAATCACAAGATCATTTCATTAAAAGTGATCCTCACACCTTGGGAAGACTATATACAACAAAAGGAAGGAAAAATTTGAAAGTTTTACAAGTTTGGGAGAGTCTTGATTTAAGGTTAGTGCTCAATCTTCCCACTTTTCTTCCTTAATTCTTATTTTGAGCTTAGGATGAGTTGATATGTTAAGAAAATTGATGAAAATTGATGAGTATTTGGGAGTCTTGAATTCGGCATCCATGGAAACTAAAGGAGTTTAATTTATTTTTACAAGTAAATGATGGGTAGTGATGTTAATTAAGGTAATTAAATATTCTAACAAATTGATTTCATGTGTTTGTGGAGATTAATAATTTGAATTAGAGTTTTGAAATACATATAGAAGTTCAAATCGATAGCCTTAAATTCCTTGAGAGTTTGATGAATTCTTAACTAGAATGATGGTTATTGATGTTAGTTGGTGCGTCTAAATGCAATGGAAGTGATATGTATGTGAAATGCATAAATTGGGGGAAACCTGAATTAAGGTTTGATGATAAATATGGAGACTTTGTGTAATTGTTGAAATTGGCAATTTGAATTTGTTTGATGAGACTTGTGTAATTGCTTCACTTTGGCAACCTTGAAAAGCATGTGAGTGTGCTTAATTCATACATATAAATTGAGATTAGTGATGTTGATGGATAGGTAATTGAAGTTACATGTGATAGAAATTTGATTGAATGTGAATTGTTGATTTTGATAGTTTGAATTAGGGTTCTGAATTACTCAATTGAGACTTGAATGATGTTTCTGGAAATTTGATTGAATTGAGATGAAGTGATGATATTAGAAGTGCCATGAATGCAAATTTGTAGTTTGGGAGTTGAAGGAATGAAATTGGAAGTGTATAATTTTCTTGTAAGTTGAGTATTTGTTGAAGGCAGTGAATATTTTGAGCCATAAGTAAAATTGTGTGACCCCAATTGGTATGAGGCCAATTGAAGGTAAACCTAGACCTAAAATTCTCCAATTTTCATGTAGAAACCATGTCCAAATTCTACCTAAAACATGACCTAAATTCTTCCCTAATCCCAATTACCAAATTGTGAACCCAGAAAATGACTAAATGAACAATATATCTTCATTTGGCCATAACGCATTCTAGATAGGTCCAAATGACCTGAAATTTATACCATTGGAAAGCTTAGACATAGGGTTATAACTTTTGTGAAGAACACAAAGCCCAGAAATGCCATTAACCAAGTCAAATTGATTGCAAAAGTTGGGACATCAAAACTATCCAGAACCAAAATAGCCCAGAATTGCCTTTGTCTAGGCAACTTGACCAGTTTTGGCAAAGAGCCCATAACTTGGTCCATAGAACTCCAAATGACATGAAACTAGTGCTAAAATTTCAATAAGACATAGACCTACAAGATTGGTATTTTGAACCAAACCTAGAAATTAAGAGAAATAGGTCAATTGGTTAGGTTAAGTTAGTGTATAAATTCTTGAAATTTGCATAAGTGACCATTGAATCCAGAATAGTCTTTTAAGCATATCTTTCACTAGAAAACTTCAATTAAAATCTACCATATAGTTCTGGAAACCTAAGAAATAAGGCTTTCACTTTATTTTAGACACCTTCCTCAAATTATGAATGTAAGAAGCTTAAATTTTGGGTCAAAGTTACTGACGAAAATGAGACTCATGTTAGTATAAGACATTTGAGTCTAGGCCAATAATGTGACTATAATTAATTCTACAAGACTTAAAAAATTGTAACTAGAAATTTTGAGTGGCCATAAGACATAGGGCAACAAATCTTATGAAGATCACTAGGCCTAAATTGTAACACCCTCCCTATAGCAACTCCGTACATTCTACTGTTCCGGTGACCAGTGTCGGTCCGGACAGCTAGAATGATCGGAAAAATATTTAAACTAAAGTGAGGAACCATAATTAACTCAAATATTAATAAGAAAAATTTAGTAAAAATTTTAGAAATAAAATACAACTAAGTCAAATGAGCCGGTGCCCAAACGATGGGTAACCCAGTGGGAAGTTGCGGTTCTCGCAACTAGGAGCCCTAGATCTGAGAGAAAATTTATAAAATAATTTTTGGGACTCCAGAGAAGGGTTATTGAGGTTCCTATGGCATTAGAATGCCAAGAAAATATTTAGAAAAATTTTTCAATCGGTACAGACAATTTTGACCCGTTAAGCCAAACGGAGGGCATTTTGGTCATTTCGCCTTCAGAGGTGATTTTTGGCTGACTTGTCCAATTAAGTAAATAATTATTATGACATAAAATATGAATAAATATTGCTAGAAATTAAATTGAAATTTGGTAGAAAAGAAAAGAAAAGAAAAATAAAGGAAATTAGGGATAATGACATCACATGATGTCATTTACATACCCTCCACCAATCATCATTCAACAAGCCTTCTTAAAACAATTAAAAGAGACAAAATGGACCCAAAAATTCTGGTGTTTTCTCCTTCTTCTTCAGCCAGCCGTGAGTTTCTCCTTCTTCCTCCATAACTCTCATTCTCTCATACCTTCAATCTTTGATTTCTCACCCCAAAACCCTTAGGTCCCTTCACTAAAATTTGTCACCCAACCTTGCTAGAGTGTTTGGCAGCCAAGAAAACAAAATAAAGTGGAAGAAAGTGAGGTGTGAACAAGCTTAGAAAATCACCAAAGAGGTTAGTGCCATAACTTTTGCTTTTACATCTTTTTAATCATGAATTTGAGCTAAGTTAAGTTAAAAATTTGACAAAAATTGAATAAATGAAGCATGGTTATATTCCATGAAGTTTTGGCAGCCTTGACATGAGTAAGGGTTAGGAGAAATCTTTGGTTTAAAGTGACATATTGCTGCCCCTCTTATAAATTATATGATTAGTATAGCAAATTAGGAGTGGGATGCATGAATTGGAGCCTTGGTCAATTAGGGTTAGGGTTTTGGAGAGAAACTTGGACCTTGCTTAGGTAATGGAGAATGAACATTCTAATGGTCAATTAGTGACCATTTTAGGTAAGTTGGCCATAATTTGGAGTGAACTATAGCATTACAAACTGATTTGATGTGGCTGCCTAGTGAGAGCAGTAGGTGTGGCTGTGAGTCCAGCCTGTTTGGACTGTCATAACTCTGGCTGTGTAGGTTCAATTGGTGTTTGGCCAATTGGACATGAAACTAGACATATAATGGCACAATTTTGGTGAGAAACCATGCCCAAAAGACCAAAGCAAGTGGACCAAAAACTGGCCCCAATCCGGATGTCCTGTAACCAGATTCTGCAGAATGACTAAATGAATAGTAATTGTTCATTTGGCCATAACTCATTGTAGAATGGCCCAATTGACATGAAATTTTTCCAGCAACAAGCTAAGATATAGAAAAACAACTTTCATGAAGAAACCTACCCCAAATTATGACCAGAACCTATGCAACAAGCCAGTTGCATTCACTGTTCACTGCACTGTAGATATAGTTAGTTCTGCAATTTTTCAATCCGGCCAGCTGTGGTTTTTGGACCATAACTGGAGCTACAAAAATCCAAATGGAGTGATTCAAAAAAGAAAATTCAACTAGACAAAATAAGGAACAACTTTCATGTTTATCATTTTCTCAAATTCTCACTGTAACAGCAACTAATGGGACAGAAAAATTTAGGTATGAAAACTGAAAAATTCTGCTCGCTTAGTTTATGCTTAGAAATGGTATTGGTGATTAATGCCAACAAGTTTTGAATGCAAAATGTGGTATGTTGGGAGTGTCAAAACCAATGTACCTATTTTCTATGCAAAAGTAAACATTTTTGTTGACTAATAAAGTGAATAGTAACATCAAACCTTGAAATTCAAAAATTGAAGAATTCTAAAGTATCAAATGCCCTAGTATACCTAACAAGATTGGTTTGGATAGTTTGGCATGCCAATAGGGTTCAGTTAGCAGTACTACACATGGCATTATGCCATTCTGTGATTTTATGGCTTTTAGCCATTTTGACATTGTGTTGAGACTTGGCCTCGTGCCTCATATTATTTACAGCTTGTTAGCTGTTCTATTGCACACCGGGAGATACATATGTGACCGATGGTGTGACGGCCCGAGGTACTTGATACCCAATGCTAGTTTACCCGTTTATCCAGTCCAGTCATTCTGTATAGGTTACTTGAGCAACCAAAAGAATGAAAGTGGATAAAGTTAACGAAATAAATGATTATAACGAGTACAAAACAAGTAAAACATCGATACATTCAATGCATATTTATTACTGTTATTTCTTTTTATTTTATTATTGGCACCACTAAGCATTTTTGCTTACCGCGTTGCTTTTGCCACGCGTAGGTTCTGGAGATACTGATCGATAGCCCAGTAGACCGCAGACTGGGTGAGACCATCCTGCAGCTCTGCATAGTATCCGTGTCACCTCACCATCTTCAGTGCATTGGTAGGACACTAGGTTTCATTTTGGTATTTTGTAACTAATTTTTATTTTCTCATATGTAATTGAACTTATGTAATGTATTTTGATGTCCATGTAAATAATGAAAATTGTGGTTATGAATGTAAAATTTGAGTATTTATTTATTGCTTGTATATGAGTATCATGAGAAATGAATGTTTGAGTAATGGAAAGGTTGTTGAAAATCATATTGAGACTTTGTTGATGAAATGGAGTTGGGATTGTTTGGAAATGATTTTGGAAGTGTTTTTCACAGGTTTCGAAGAACTGTTTTCTCCATTTTTAGCCGGTACTCTGCCGAATTTTCTATAAAATTTTCGGAACCTCAAATAAATTATAATTTCAATAAATGACTTAAATGAATTATATTTCACAAGTTATATTCAAAACTATCATAAAAATTAATTAAGATAAAATAGAGTGTTCCGGTACACCGTGTGACATAACTTACTCGGATATACTGTAGACGGGTAAGGGGTGTCACATTTAGTGGTTTCAGAGCACGGTTTAGGCATTTCTAGGCCTAGATTGAGTCCATACCATGCATTGCATTTGTAAGAGTAGAGGTGACACTAATGCAGATCTGTTTGTCTTTCTTATTTTGAATAGGATATGGACCCTACATCACAGAGAGCAGTTGAGGAGGAAGTGGAGAGTCATGCTCCACCTGCAGCAGCTGAGACTGGGGTTATGGGAGAACCTGCTCCGCCAGCTCAAGCAGATCCTGCTCAGCCTCCACAGGCCATGTTCCAGCAAATGGTCGAATTCTTCAGACAAATGGCCGGGGTAATGCCAGCACCACCACCACCACCTCCACAAACAAAATCACATCTAGAAAAATTGAGAAAGTTTGGAGCAGTGGACTTCTTTGGCAAGAGAGAAGATGATTACATTGCGGTAGAATTGGTTGAACAGAACAGGCAGAGTTTTAAAACAACTCCACTGCACCCCAGAGCAAAATTTAGAGGCTGCTGTATCTCTGTTGCAAGATTATGCATATGAATGGTGGGACACGGTATCCAGTGAAGTGCAGCCAGAAGTTATAACTTGGGACTTCTTCCTCTCTGAATTCAAGAAGAAATATGTGGGTAGTGTATACCTGGAAGAGAGAAGAAGAGAGTTCATTAATCTGAGGTAGAGACAGTTGTCAGTGGCCGAGTATGATAAGGAATTCGTTAGATTGAGCTGCTACGGAAGGGAGATAGTCCCTAATGAGGCTGAAAGGTGTAAGAGATTTGAAGAGGGACTAAATGACAACATAAAGATCATGATCACTGCCTTGGGAATTACCGACTTCTCTAAATTAGTGGAAGCTGCAATAAAGGTTGAAAAAGTAAGAATCAGTGAGCAGACTAGAAGGGAAAGACAGCAGAAGAGGGGTTCGGGTCAGTCTAGTTCATCTCCTGCACCAGGGAAGAAGTTTAAGGGTCCACCTGCAAAGAGTTCAGGTCAGCCACAAGGTCGTGGTCTCGGGGCCCAGCCACGGTTACCCCTAGGAGAGGTCGGTCCACACCATCGGTGGCGCTCTCGAGGATGGGGTTCAGGGGACTAGCCCCAGCATCTTCTGCATGTCCACATTGCCTGAAGTGGCACAAGGGGGAGTGTTGGAGAGTGACTGGTGCCTGCTTAAGGTGTGGGTCGACAGAGCATCAGCTGAGGAATTGTCCACGTAGAACCACTACAGCTGCTCCAACACAAGCAGACAGACCTACTCCTGCACCACAAAAGGGTAGGAAATCTGGCAAATCTGAGGCAGTGGGACCATCACAGAGGCCTGCATCTGAGCCAACAGAGAGGCCAGATAACAGACCACCTGCCAGAGCCTATGCCATTAGAGCCCAGGAGGAGCAAGATGCCCCAGACGTCATCAGGGGTACGTTCTCCCTCTACAATACATCTGTGCATGCATTGGTGGATCCAGGATCCACTCACTCATACATTTGCATCAACCTACCCGTAGAAAGGGGGATATTAGTAGGGGAGAGTGACCAAGACATTCTGGTCACAAATCCATTGGGCCACAGTGTAGTGGTGAACAAATTATACAAGGGTTGCCCGTTAAGGATTCAGGGGTATGAATTCTTGGCAGACCTGATTGAGTTGCCTTTCCATGAGTTTGACGTGATTTTGGGAATGGACTGGTTGTCACGTCATCAGGCAATAGTTGATTGCAAATTGAAGAGAATTTCTCTGAAAACTTCTGAGGGTAATGAGATCACTGTTGTGGGTGAAAGGACAGATTTCCTGTCCAATGTTATCTCAGCCACAGTTGCAAAAAGAATGATGAGAAAAGGCTGTGAAGCCTACCTAGCACATGTGGTGGATACTAGGCAGGCTAAGCCAAACCTGAGTGATATACCCACAGTAAGAGACTTCCCAGGGGTATTTCCTGAAGAATTGCCCGGTTTGCCACTAGAAAGGGAAGTTGAATTTGCTATTGAGACACTGCCGGGTACAGCACCGATTTCCATTGCTCCTTATAGGATGGCATCCACTAAATTGAGGGAGTTGAAAACTCAGTTGCAAGAGTTGCTTGATAAGGGGTTTATACGCCCCAGTGTGTCACCATGGGGAGTTCCAGTGCTATTTGTAAAGAAGAAGGATGGGACTTTGAGGCTTTGCATTGATTACCGGCAGTTGAATAAAGTGACTCTGAAGAACAAATATCCGTTGCCTAGAATTGATGACCTGTTTGATCAGTTAAAGGGAGTAGGAGTATTTTCTAAGATTGACCTCAGATCAGGGTATCATCAGTTGAGGGTGAAGGATGTAGATGTGCCAAAGACTGCATTCAGGACCCGGTATGGGCAATATGAGTTTCTGGTGATGCCCTTTGGCCTAACAAATGCACCAGTGGCATTTATGGACCTTATGAACCGTATCTTCCATCCATACCTAGATCGGTTCGTAGTGGTCTTTATTGATGATATTCTGGTGTATTCCAAGACCAGGGAAGAACATGATGAACATTTGAGGATTGTTTTGCAAACCCTGAGAGAAAAAAAGCTGTATGCTAAGTTGTCAAAGTGTGACTTCTGGTTGAATGAAATTGCATTCCTTGGACACATAGTGTCAGCTGACGGGATTAGAGTAGATCCCAAGAAAATAGAAGCAGTGATGGAATGGAAGCCTCCCAGAAATACAACTGAGGTCAGAAGCTTCTTGGGGCTAGCTGGGTATTACAGAAGATTTGTGAAGGGATTTTCCTTAATAGCTGCTCCAATGACCAAGTTGTTACACAAGAATGTCAGATTTGACTGGAATGACAAGTGTCAGACCAGTTTTGAGAAGCTGAAGGCTATGTTGACAGAGGCACCAGTGTTAACACAGCCAGTGTCAGGAAAGGACTTTGTGGTCTACAGTGATGCCTCTCATAATGGGTTAGGGTGTGTATTGATGCAAGAGGGGAAGGTGGTCGCTTATGCTTCCAGGCAGCTAAGGCCACATGAACAAAATTACCCTACCCATGATCTAGAGCTTGCAGCAATTATCTTCGCACTGAAGATATGGAGGCATTACTTGTATGGTGAAAAGTGCTACATTTACACGGACCACAAAAGCCTGAAATACTTGCCAACCCAGAAGGAGCTCAACCTTAGACAGAGACGATGGATTGAGTTCCTGAAGGATTATGATTGTGTAATTGACTACCATCCTGGGAAGGCAAATGTAGTTGCTGATGCTTTGAGCAGAAAATCCATCACAGCTTTGAGATCATTGAATGCCCGTCTATCTTTGGTTCGAGATGGAGCTATTTTGGCTGAGTTGCAAGTGAGGCCAAACCTGCTACAACAGATTTTAGATGGGCAAAAGGCAGATGAAAAGTTAATGGCTATTATGAGCAAAATCTCAGAGGGAAAAGCAACTGACTATGAGGTGAAAGCAGATGGGTGTCTGTACTACAAAGGAAGAGTATGTGTACCAGATGATGGGGAATTGAAGGCCAGTATTCTGAAAGAGGCACATACCAGTGTTTATGCTATGCACCCAGGAAGTACAAAAATGTATCATGATCTGAAGCTTCAGTATTGGTGGCCTGGTATGAAGAAGGACATAGCTGACTATGTGACTAAATGCATGACATGTCAGCAAGTCAAGGCAGAAAATCAAGTTCCATCAGGTTTGTTACAGCCTATATGCATACCAGAATGGAAATGGGATCGGGTCACCATGGATTTTTTGAGTGGTCTACCTTTCACCCAGAAGAAACATGATGCAGTATGGGTGATAGTAGATAGATTGACAAAGTTAGCACACTTTCTGCCAGTTAGGACTGACTACTCACTGGAGAAGTTAGCAGAATTGTATATCAGTGAGATTGTTAGACTGCATGGAATTCCACTTTCCATCATATCTGATCGAGACCCAAGGTTTACATCGAGATTTTGGAAGAAGTTGCATGAGTCCTTGGGTACACAACTCCACTTTAGCACAGCTTTCCATCCTCAGACAAATGGGCAATCAGAAAGAGTAATCCAGGTCCTTGAGGATATGCTGAGGGGTTGTGTCATTGAGTTTGAGGGAAGTTGGGATAGATACCTCCCACTAGCAGAATTTGCATACAACAATAGCTACCAAGCTAGCATCCAAATGGCCCCATATGAAGCACTGTATGAGAGAAAATGTAGAACTCCAGTGTGCTGGACTGAATTGGGTGAAAACAAACTGGTAGGGCCAGACCTAATAAAGCAGACTGAGGAGAAAGTAAAACTAATCAAAGCCAATCTGAAGGTTGCCTCAGATAGACAGAAATCTTATGCCGACCTGAAGAGAAAAGAAATAGAATATGTGGTTGGTGACAAAGTGTTCCTCAAGGTGTCACCGTGGAAGAAGGTATTGAGATTTGGAAGAAAAGGTAAGTTGAGCCTTAGGTTCATTGGCCCATATGAAGTCATGGAACGTGCGGGTCCAGTGGCCTATAGGCTAGCTTTACCACCAGAGCTGGACAAGATCCACAATGTGTTTCACGTATCTATGCTAAGAAGATACCGCTCAGATCCTTCACATGTCATCTCCAGGGAAGAAATTGAAATACAACCGGATTTGACATATGAAGAAGAACCCATACGGATCCTGGCTCGAGAAGTGAAAGAGTTGAGAAATAAGCAGATTCCATTGGTGAAAGTGCTTTGGAGGCACCACAACACCGAGGAGGCAACTTGGGATAGTGAAGAGACGATGAGGCAACAGTTCCCTCAACTGTTTGCATCAGGTAAAATTTCGAGGATGAAATTTAAATTAGAGGGGAAGAGTTGTAACACCCTCACTGTAGCAACTCCGTACATTCTACTGTTCCGGTGACCAGTGTCGGTCCGGACAGCTAGGACGATCGAAAAAATATTTAAACTAAAGTGAGGAACCATAATTAACTCAAATATTAATAAGAAAAATTTAGTAAAAATTTTAGAAATAAAATACAACTAAGTCAAATGAGCCGGTGCCCAAGCGATGGGTAATCCAGTGGGAAGTTGCGGTTCTCGCAACTAGGAGCCCTAGATCCGAGAGAAAATTTATAAAATAATTTTTGGGACTCCAGAGAAGGGTTATTGAGGTTCCTATGACATTAGAATGCCAAGAAAATATTTAAAAAAATTTTTCAATCAGTACAGACAATTTTGACCCGTTAAGCCAAACGGAAGGCATTTTGGTCATTTCGCCTTCAGAGGTGATTTTTGGCCGACTTGTCCAGTTAAGTAAATAATTATTATGACATAAAATATGAATAAATATTGCTAGAAATTAAATTGAAATTTGGTAGAAAAGAAAAGAAAAGAAAAATAAAGGAAATTAGGGATAATGACATCACATGATGTCATTTACATACCCTCCACCAATTATCATTCAACAAGCCTTCTTAAAACAATTAAAAGAGACAAAATGGACCCAAAAATTCTGGTGTTTTCTCCTTCTTCTTCAGCCAGCCGTGAGTTTCTCCTTCTTCCTCCATAACTCTCATTCTCTCATACCTTCAATCTTTGATTTCTCACCCCAAAACCCTTAGATCCCTTCACTAAAATTTGTCACCCAACCTTGCTAGAGTGTTTGGCAGCCAAAAAAACAAAAGAAAGTGGAAGAAAGTGAGGTGTGAACAAGCTTAGAAAATCACCAAAGAGGTTAGTGCCATAACTTTTGCTTTTACATCTTTTTAATCATGAATTTGAGCTAAGTTAAGTTAAAAATTTGACAAAAATTGAATAAATGAAGCATGGTTATATTCCATGAAGTTTTGGCAGCCTTGACATGAGTTAGGGTTAGGAGAAATCTTTGGTTTATGTTAGTAGTATGCCCTAGAGCATATCATTTAGTATGTATCTTGTACATATTTTTAATAATAAAAGGCATTTCCACTTTTCCGTTTACATAATATATTTATGTGTAATAGAAAAGATCCATTGATATTTTGTTAGAAATATTATTCTTAAGTTGTTAAGAATATGAGTGACAATATTTCTAGCACAAAGTATCATAAATAGGTTCACAATCGAGGATACTTCATAATAAGGACATGACTTATCCAGAAAGATTGTATTCATGTTTGTTCCCAAGTTATTTATATGAGATATAAATAAGATGGAATGGTGAGTCTCATGCCATATAACAAACATGATAGGCACTTATAAATGATAAGTAGGCCGAACCAGTGACACTTATGACAAGCACATGGAGTTTACTCTTGTCAATGTTTTGTCATAAATCATATCAGTGCATATAATCTTTATACCTGAGATAGCACAGTTATCTTGTTTATAGGTAGTTTGAGTTTGTTACTGCTTTAATACTTGTAGTATGTATTCGTATATGTGGATTTGTTGGCTCCTGCTAGTTATATATGGAGGTAGGTGTTGATCAAGAAGGAATCTGTTCCTCTAAGTAAATAGAGATAAAATCCTATGTTCATTTAATTGTTCTTGATGTTTCAAGTTCCTGGTCAGGACAGATAGATTTATTCAGAAAAGAGTTTCTGATGAGAAAAATCTTTTAATCAAGAACTGGAATTAAAAGAGAACATAATATTCATAGCAAATGGAGTTTGACATAAACCATGACTCCAGCTTGAGTTGGGATTTTGATCAGAGAGATTCTAGTGCATGGTAACATATGATTATAGGTTCATTTAAGGTAAATCTTATTACTAATTGGGTGGCCATGGCATGCTATGCTAGGTGTTAACCATGGTCTATGAGGTTCATAAAATGATTTAGAGAAATCATTTATGGTAAGAAAGAAATCTGATGATATTAAGAGTTGATATCATGTCTCATTGCCAATTAGTGATGAGCCTAGTAAGTCACACACATACACAAGTTATCACCTATTTAAATATGATTTAATTAATTAATTAAAGAGTTTAATTGATTAATTAAATAGATTTGGTTTGCAATAAAATTGCAAAGTCCCTAGCATGACTTGAAACCAAATCTAGATTATTGGATGTGTAGTATAAATTAAATTTATATTTAAAGTGTTTAAATATGAATTTAATTGATGAGAAATTAATTAATAGAGATTAATTAATTAATTTATATTTGATATAAATTAATTAGAAGAAGAAAATAATTATTTTGGGTTAAGAACTCAAAATTAAGACACAGGGGCATTTTGGTCATTTTGCAGTGTGACACGTGGCACCATGAGATGGTGACACATGGCATAACACATAAGCTTGCCAAATATTTTTAATCATGTAAGATGATTAAAATCAAGATTAAATATAGGTTTGACACTTGGCACAATGTGATTGGGTCACTTAAACCTAGAGCTAATCAAAAGGTGACATGTGGCTAGGGTTTAATGTGTTAACCTAGCTATTTAAGTGGGGTTATGAAAAGAAAACACAACCAGCAGCCTCTCCTCTCATATGTCACGCCACTTTGAGCCTCTCCAGCTATTTCTCTTCATCTCTCATCAATTCAAAAAGATTAGCCATCAATCTCTTGAATTAAGAACACTAGAAATTGTTTCTAGTGTCCTGTTTGCATCTCTAATCTCTTAAAAGGCAGAACTTGAATTTCTAATTAATAGAAAAGGCTTTAGAAGCTGTTCAAGGGCTGCCATAGGTGTTCTTGGTGTGGACAAGCTAGAGGGACAACATCCGTGTCCTCAAGACGAATCTCAAAGGCGCACGCTGCAAAGACATCAAGAGGTTAGTGTAATCGTTCTTGATTTAATCTAGGGTTCTAAAATTAATCTGATTAATTTTAAAATCTTAAATGGCAAATACAGATCCAAAAACATATTAAAAGAGTTTTAATATGTTGTTTATCATTGAAATCAAACAGATAAAAATAAATCTTGCATGGTGCTTGTGACCCTAGGTGAAAATTTTTGAATTCAATGGTATAATCTTGTGTTTTTCACGCTTCCGTTCCTTCAATTGGTATCAGAGCCACTATATTTGCCATTTAGATTATTGATTATATAATTTAATTGTGTGTTTGATCATGAGATCAAGAGATTCATTGCTGGTTGGATCAAGAGGTGTGGCGTCACACATGGTGAAGCCACCATTGGTGGCGGCAACAATGGTTCCATGGGTGATTCAAGGTTTGGCTTTTAATTCTGCAATTGTTGTATGATCTAAGGCCTATTCTTTTGACTAATTAAAGTGTTTAATTAGTTGTTTTAATCACACAATTAAATTATGATTCAAATCAGAATTTTAAAAATTATTTGAATGTGATTCAAATCTGAATTTTAAAAGTTGTTTGAATGTGATTCAAATCTGAATTTTTAAAGTTGTTTGAATCATATTTAAATCTGATTTTTTAAAATTGATTCAATAAAATTCAGATCTGATTTTTAAAAAAATATTTGAATGTGATTCAAATCTGATTTTTAAAAAAATATTTGAATGTGATTCAAATCTGAATTTTTGAAGTTGTTTGAATGTGATTCAAATCTGAATTTTTAAATTTGTTTGAATGAGATTCAAATCTGAATTTTTAAATTTATTTGAATCATACTCAAATCTGGATTTTTAAGTTGAATATGAGATATTCAATTTAATTTAAGTATGTATGTTTTATTTAATTGTTAAATAGTGATATGCATGATGGATGATCATGGACTATAAAAGACCAATGTGATTGGATTTATTTCTTTTATGTTTCTTTGGGATTGTAAATTAATTAATTTATTTTAATTTATTTTGGGCATGTATTATTAAGTTTGTAATAATATTTTGGGTTGTAATTTCATTTATTTAAGTTCTTGTAAATTCACCTTGGTATGCCAAGGATTACTATGTAATATTGGATTGCAAGAAGTTCAAGGAGGTCAAGAGCATTGGTGGGACCAGTGGGAGGAATTCAAGATCAAGTGTTGATTATGTACTCCTTCAGCAACTCTTGTAAAATGAATGAATGAAATGCACCTAGGAATGCCCTGATTCAATTCTTGGTGGCTCGAATTGAATCCCTTAGAAAGTCCATGATCATACCATATTTACTGCTTATCCATGAATGCATGAGATGTATGGGAATGTATGCAATTATATGATATATGCATGCTAAATGGATAATGTGCAAAGTGAGACCTTAATAGTAAATAGAATGACCATAAAATCTTCCAAACAAATGATTAAGTTGGAAATGCTATAATTAAAGTAATTATAACATAGGCCCTCCATTGGGGCAATTATTTTAAGAAATTTTAAATAGTTGCATAAGATGCAATTTATTTAAGAGATTTTCTTAAGAATAATTATTAAGCATGAGATGTTGTAAATATGTAAATGGTTTAGTGGCCAATATTGGATGTACCTGAGGACATTAAAATTATTTGCATAATTACTGGCTCAATGGGATCAACTTAACTAATGCAAGATAAGTCAATAATGGATGTACCTGAGGATGATCAATAGAATTATAAGAATTCAATCACCCACTAGAAATCCATCCAACTAGGATTTCCGTTTTCTACTTTGGAAGTGTAGGATTCGTTAAGTTAGTGGGAGGACCAATTTGACTAAAAGACCATAATCATTTTGGTTAATTACATGATACATTTACTAATTAATCTGGTTATTTTCTGCAGTTAATTTTCTGATAAAAATGAGCACAAAACAACCACCACCATCCAATATCCTTGCAAGCATACTTGATCACAACAGGTTGACAGGACCTAATCTGTCTGATTGGCTAAGAAATTTGAAACTTGTCCTGAACTTTGAACATATAGGATATGTTCTAGATTCAAATGTTCCTGGTCCCTTACCTCCAGAGGCCACACAAGAGGAACATGAAACTTTGGACAAGTGGAAGGAGCATGATATGAGAGCTAAGTGTTACATGCTTGCTTCTATGAGTAATGAGTTACAGAAGCAACATGAGAACATGCAGAGTGCGAGTGAGATCCTCATTCACCTACAAGAGTTGTATGGTGAGCACAGCAGGAATGCTAGGTATGAGATATCTAGACAGCTATTCCGTATGAGGATGTCTGAGGGACATAATGTTGGGGATTATGTCCACAAGATGATTCGGCTGATTGAGCAGTTGGAACATCTTGACTTCAACATGGATTTCCAACTACAAACGGATTTGATCCTTCAGTCCCTTCCTGAGTCTTTTGGAAATTTTGTGACAAATTTCCATATGACTCAACAGGAATGCACCTTAGCTTGTTTACTCAATATGCTGGTTATTGCCCAAAAGAATATGCCAGGCAATAAAGGAAAAGAGGTAGCTTTGGTTGCATCTTCTTCTGCTAGAAAGTCCAACAAGAAGAAGGGCAATAAGAAAAAGAAACCTCAGATTCCTGGTCCTTCTAAGAAAATAGCTAAACAGAAAAGGAAGACTAAAGCTGATGAAGGCAAAGGAAAGTGTTTCCACTGCCAACAGGAAAGTGTTTCCATTGCCAATAGGAAAGTGTTTCCATTGCCAGTAAGAAAGTGTTTCCACTGGCCAAAGTATAGCAATCTAAATGAATGCAATGCCATGGTGAAAACCAACTCAAGTTCAAAATATATTTGGCACTTAAGATTATGTCATGTTGCAGAAGATAGGATTGCAAAATTGGAGAAAATGGGGATTCTATCCTCATTGGGCTCTGAGCCTACTCCAACTTGTGAATCTTGCCTTCAAGGCAAAATGACTAGATCACCCTTTGTTGGATAAGGGCTAAGAGATGAAAATATTTTGGAACTAATACATAGTGATGTATGTGGTCCGTTTAAAGAAATGGCTAGAGGGGGCTTTCATTATTTTATTACCTTTACTGATGATAAATCAAGGTTTGGGTATTTGTATTTGATGAAATACAAACATGAATCCTTTGAAAAGTTCAAAGAATTTAAATCTGAAGTAGAAAATCAAACAGGAAAGAATATTAAAGCTCTTCGATCAGATCGTAGAGGTGAATATTTGAGTACTAAATTTGATGAATACTTGAGAGAGCATGGCATTATTTCTCAGCTGACTCCTCCAGGAAAGCCACAACTGAATGGTGTATCTGAAAGGAGAAATCATACCCTATTGGATATGGTACGTAGTATGATGAGCTATACTGATATGCCAATCTTCTTTTGGGGATTTGCATTAGAATCAGCTTTGTATATTCTGAATAGGATTCCATCAAAATCAGTTTCTTCCACACCTTATGAGATATAGCATGGAAGAAAACCAAGTCTTAAGCATGTTAAGATTTGGAAATCCGACTTATATCAAAAGTGAACAACGATAAATTGGAGACGGATCGAGAAAAGGTCGATTTGTTGGATATCCAAAAGATAGTTTTGGATATTATTTTTATTTGCCTACTTCACAAAAGGTTGTGATAAGTAGAGATGCCACATTTCTTGAACAACAGTTTGTTCAAGAAGGAGGCAAAGGAAGGCAAATAGAGTTAGAATTGGTGAATTCTGACCAACCAGCATCAGATGGATATAGATCCATCTAGTCAACCTATACCCATTGATGAAACATCTACTGGTGTTCCTCGTAGAACAACGGGGTATCTCACCCACGGTGAGATATGGTTTTCTTCATGAAGAAGAACAAGAGTTGTCTACTCATGAAGAAGTAGATCATGGAGATGATCCACTTACCTATGAAGAAGCTATATCAGATATAGACTCTTCAAAATGGATTGATGCTATGAAATCCGAGATTGATTCCATGTATAAGAATCAAGTTTGGGATATTGTTGACCCACCTGAAGGTATTGTACCTATAGGGAACATATGGGTTTTCAAGAAGAAAATTGATTCTGATGGAAAGTTAGAGACCTATAAGGCAAGGCTAGTACCGAAAGGGTTTCGCCAAAGGCAAGGAATCGACTATGAGGAGACTTTCTCGCCTGTTGCCATGCTTAAATCAATTAGGATTTTATTAGCAATAGCTGCATACTATGATTATGAGATTTGGCAGATGGATGTCAAAACAGCTTTTCTCAATGGATACATTGAAGAAAACATTTTCATGGAACAACCTAAGGGATTTGAATCCCAAGATGGTTCCAAGGTATGCAAGCTAAAGCGATCCATTTATGGGTTGAAACAAGCTTCGAGGAGTTGGAACATCCGTTTTGATGAAGCCATTAAATCTTTTGGTTTTATAAAAAATGAGGATGAGCCATGTGTATATAAGAAGGTTAGTGACAGTGCTATCACTTTCCTTGTCTTATATGTGGATGACATACTGTTGATGGGTAATGATACAGGTATGTTGACGACTATAAAGGTATGGTTGTCAAATACATTCTCCATGAAAAACTTAGGGGAGGCAACCTATATTCTTGGGATTCGCATCTATAGAGATAGAGCAAAAAGAATAATTGGTTTATCCCAAAGTCTATACTTGGAAAAGGTGTTAAAGAGGTTTAACATGCTTGATTCCAAGAGAGGATTGTTACCAGTGAGACATGGTATCCATCTTTCTAAAGAGATGTCTCCAAAGACACCTGAAGAAAGAGATAAGATGGCCAGGATTCCATATGCTTGGCTATTGGAAGTTTAATGTATGCAATGTTGTGTACTAGGCGGATATCGCATATCTCGTTAGTTTGACTAGCAGGTATCAATCCAATCCAGGTTTGGAACACTGGATAGCTGTCAAGAATATCCTTAAGTACTTAAGAAGAACTAAGGATTTATTCTTGATTTATGGAGGTGGAGACTTGCAATTGGATGGTTATCGATTACGATTTCCAATCGATATCGATGATAGAAAGTCTACCTGCGGATATGCTCATTTGTAATGGAGGTGCGATCGGTTGGAAGAGTTCCAAGCGAGCACGCATTGCAGATTCCACTCATCGAGGTCGAGTATATTCTCGCATCGATGCTGCAAAAGAAGTTGTTTGGATAAAGAAGTTCGTGACAGAACTTACAGTAGTTCCTTCCATTGAGTCAGCAGTTCCATTACATAGTGACAACAATGGAGCGATCATCTGAGCTAAGGAACCAAGGTCTCACCGTAAATCCAAACACATAGAAAGGCGCTACCACATTATCGGAGAAATAGTTGGGCGAGGCGATGTAGCCATGCAGAAAATAGCATCGGTGAAAATCCGGTGATCCATTCACTAAGCCTATGTCACAGACTCGCTAGACCGACATCTTGAGAAGATAGGTCTAAGATATTGTAATGAATGGCTCTAGTGCTAGTGGGAGATTGTTAGTAGTATGCCCTAGAGCATATCATTTAGTATGTATCTTGTACATATTTTTAATAATAAAAGGCATTTCCACTTTTCCGTTTATATAATATATTTATGTGTAATAGAAAAGGTCCATTGATATTTTGTTAGAAATATTATTCTTAAGTTGTTAAGAATGTGAGTGACAATATTTCTAGCACAAAGTATCATAAATAGGTTCAAAATAGAGGATACTTAATAATTTGGAAATGTATTATCTAGATAGATTGTATTAATTTTTGTTCAGAATTTATTTATATTATTTATAAATAAGATGGAATGGTGAGTCTCTTGCAATATAACAAACATGTAAGGGACTTATATATGTTAAGTAGGCGAACCAGTTGACACTTATGACAAGCACATGGAGTTTACTCTTGTCAATGTTTTGTCATAAATCATATCGATGCATATAATCTTTAGACACGAGATAGCACAGTTATCTTGTATATAGGTAGTTTGAGTTTGATACTGCTTTCATACTTGTACTATGTATGGGTATATGGGCATGTGTTGGCTCCTGCTAGTTATATATGGAGGTAGGTGTTGATCAAGAAGGAATCTGTTCCTCTAAGTAAATAGAGATAAAATCCTATGTTCATTTAATTGTTCTTGATGTTTCAAGTTCTGGCCAGATAGATAGATTTATTCGTAAAAGAGTTTCTGATGAGAAAAATCTTTTAATCAAGAACTGGAATTAAAAGAGAACATAATATTCATAGCAAATGGAGTTTGACATAAACCATGACTCCAGTTTGAGTTGGGATTTTGTAACAGAGAGATTCTAGTGCATGGTAACATATGATTATAGGTTCATTTAAGGTAAATCTTATTACTAATTGGGTGGCCATGGCATGCTATGCTAGGTGTTAACCATGGTCTATGAGGTTCATAAAATGATTTAGAGAAATCATTTATGGTAAGAAAGAGTTCGATGATATTAAGAGTTGATATCATGTCTCATTGCCAATTAGTGATGAGCCTAGTAAGTCACACACATACACAAGTTATCACCTATTTAAATATGATTTAATTAATTAATTAAAGAGTTTAATTGATTAATTAAATAGATTTGGTTTGCAATAAAATTGCAAAGTCCCTAGCATGACTTGAAACCAAATCTAGATTATTGGATGTGTAGTATAAATTAAATTTATATTTAAAGTGTTTAAATATGAATTTAATTGATGAGAAATTAATTAATAGAGATTAATTAATTAATTTATATTTGATATAAATTAATTATAAGAAGAAAATAATTATTTTGGGTTAAGAACTCAAAATTAAGACACAGGGGCATTTTGGTCATTTTGCAGTGTGACACGTGGCACCATGAGATGGTGACACATGGCATAACACATAAGCTTGCCAAATATTTTTAATCATGTAAGATGATTAAAATCAAGATTAAATATAGGTTTGACACTTGGCACAATATGATTGGGTCACTTAAACCTAGAGCTAATCAAAAGGTGACATGTGGCTAGGGTTTAATGTGTTAACCTAGCTATTTAAGTGGGGTTATGAAAAGAAAACACAACCAGCAGCCTCTCCACTCATATGTCACGCCACTTTGAGCCTCTCCAGCTATTTCTCTTCATCTCTCATCAATTCAAAAAGATTAGCCATCAATCTCTTGAATTAAGAACACTAGAAATTGTTTCTAGTGTCCTGTTTGCATCTCTAATCTCTTAAAAGGCAGAACTTGAATTTCTAATTAATAGAAAAGGCTTTAGAAGCTGTTCAAGGGCTGCCATAGGTGTTCTTGGTGTGGACAAGCTAGAGGGACAACATCCGTGTCACGAAGACGAATCTCAAAGGCGCAGACATCTGCGGCACATCAAGAGGTTAGTGTAATCGTTCTTGATTTAATCTAGGGTTCTAAAATTAATCTGATTAATTTTAAAATCTTAAATGGCAAATACAGATCCAAAAACATATTAAAAGAGTTTTAATATGTTGTTTATCATTGAAATCAAACAGATAAAAATAAATCTTGCATGGTGCTTGTGACCTTAGGTGAAAATTTTTGAATTCAATGGTATAATCTTGTGTTTTTCACGCTTCCGTTCCTTCAGTTTAAAGTGACATATTGCTGCCCCTCTTATAAATTATATGACTAGTATAGCAAATTAGGTGTGGGATGCATGAATTGGAGCTTTGGTCAATTAGGGTTAGGGTTTTGGAGAGAAACTTGAACCTTGCTTAGGTAATGGAGAATGAACATTCTAATGGTCAATTAGTGACCATTTTAGGTAAGTTGGCCATAATTTGGAGTGAACTATAGCATTACAAACTGATTTGATGTGGCTGCCTAGTGAGAGCAGTAGGTGTGGCTGTGAGTCCAGCCTGTTTGGACTGCCATAACTCTGGCTGTGTAGGTTCAATTGGTGTTTGGCCAATTGGACATGAAACTATACATATAATGGCACAATTTTGGTGAAGAAACCATGCCCAAAAGACCAAATCAAGTGGACCAAAAACTGGCCCCAATCCGGATGTCCTGTAACCAGATTCTGCAGAATGACCAAATGAATAGTAATTGTTCATTTGGCCATAACTCATTGTACAATGGCCCAATTGACCTGAAATTTTTACAGCAACAAGTTAAGATATAGAAAAACAACTTTCATGAAGAAACCTACCCCAAATTATGACCAGAACCTATCCAACAAGGCAGTTGCATTCACTGTTCACTGCACTGTAGATATGGTCAGTTCTGCAATTTTTCAATCCAGCCAACTGTGGTTTTTGGACCATAACTGGAGCTACAAAACTCCAAATGGAGTGATTCAAAAAAGGAAATTCAACTAGACAAAATAAGGAACAACTTTCATGTTTATCATTTTCTCAAATTCTCACTTCAACAGTAACTAATGGAACAGTAATTTTAGGTATGAAAACTGAAAAATTCTACTCCCTTAGTTTATGCTTATAAATGGTATTGGTGATTAATGCCAACAAGTTTTGAATGCAAAATGTGGTATGTTGGGAGTTTCAAAACCAATGTACCTATTTTCTATGCAAAAGTCAACATTTTTGTTGACTAATGAAGTGAATAGTAACATCAAAACTTGAAATTCAAAAATTGAAGAATTCTAAAGTATCAAATGCCCTAGTATACCTAACAAGATTGGTTTGGATAGTTTGGCATGCCAATAGGTTCGATTAGCGATCGCACATGGCATTATGCCATTCTGTGATTTTATGGCTTTTAGCCATTTTGACATTGTGTTGAGACTTGGCCTCGTGCCTCATATTATTCTGACTTGTTAGCTGTTACATTTGCCTGCCGGGAGATACATATGTGACCGATGGTGTGACGGCCCGAGGTACTTGATACCCAGTGCTAGTTTACCCGTTTATCTAGTCCAGTCATTCAGTATAGGTTACTTGGGCAACCAAAAGAATGAAAGTGGATAAAGTTAACGAAATAAATGATTATAACGAGTACAAAACAAGTAAAACATCGATACATTCAATGCATATTTATTACTGTTATTTCTTTTTATTTCATTATTGGCACCACTAAGCATTTTTTCTTACCACGTTGCTTTTGCCACACGTAGGTTCTGGAGATACTGATCGATAGCCCAGTAGACCGCAGACTGGGTGAGACCATCCTGCAGCTCTGCATATATCCGTGTCACCTCACCATCTTCAGTGCATTGGTAGGACACTAGGTTTCATTTTGGTATTTTGTAACTAATTTTTATTTTCTCATATGTAATTGAACTTATGTAATGTATTTTGATGTCCATGTAAATAATGAAAATTGTGGTTATGAATGTAAAATTTGAGTATTTATTTATTGCTTGTATATGAGTATCATGAGAAATGAATGTTTGAGTAATGGAAAGGTTGTTGAAAATCATATTGAGACTTTGTTGATGAAATGGAGTTGGGATTGTTTGGAAATGATTTTGGAAGTGTTTTTCACAGGTTTCGAAGAACTGTTTTCTCCATTTTTAGCCGGTACTCTGCCGGATTTTCTATAAAATTTTCGGAACCTCAAATAAATTATAATTTCAATAAATGACTTAAATGAATTATATTTCACAAGTTATATTCAAAACTATGATAAAAATTAATTAAGATAAAATAGAGTGTTCCGGTACACCGTGTGACATAACTTACTCGGATATACTGTAGACGGGTAAGGGGTGTCACATAAATGTTGCTAGAACCTGTTCAAATAAATTGCTAAAGTGTAATACCAATACTACCTAGTTAAGAACCAGAATTTACAACTAAATCAGTTATGGTTATTTGACCATAACTTGAGTTATACAAATCCAAATGACATGATTCAAAAAGGAAAATAATGACAAGACATAGAAGAACAACTTCCATGAAGGAAGTGGGGCTAAACAATAGCCACAAATTGCTGAACTTGATATGTAAAATCAATACAGTAATACTAAACCTAAAGAAAGGTTCTTGAATTAAATTGTTTTTAGTAAGGACTTATATCTAATAAGTCACTACATGCTAAATTATATGAAATAGATATGTGGGACCCACTTTTCCACTACAAAGTGACATGAAATCAGTTGATTCATAAAATGTAAATTACCTAAATAATTTGCTAAACGCATTAGTCATATGAAAACACACTTGGAACCTATGTTTCCATCATATATGAAATAACAATACTATGAATATGTATAGTACATGACATAAAATATGAGAGTGATAATTACATAAGTTATACGAATATATACTTGGGACCTATGTTCCCATTATAATGACATGAAAATGGTATAAAGCATAGATAGTACATGAAGTGAAATAACAATATGTTATGAACCCTTAATTTACACAGCATGAAATAATAAAACTATAAGTGCTTAATAGTACTAATTTGCCCAAAGTATACCTAGGCTTATATGTATATAGTTGGATCGATTGGTATATCAATTAGGTATTACAGATAGCAGTAATGCCTACATAGAAAATTATGGACTGACAATATATATTGATATGATTGTTCTACAGACTATATGTCTGCCCATTGGCCATTGTGCCTAATTGTATTTCTGGCTTTAACAGCCTGCCCGCTGAAATTGTACCTAACATGACAGATGCCATTGTGCATAATTATATTTCTGGCTTTATGCCTACCCGCTGGCCTTGTGCCTAACAAACAGTTGTATACAGGATATTATATGCCTGCCCGCTGGCCTTGTGCCTGACAGATAGTTGTATACAGGATATTATATGCCTGCTCAATGGCGTAGTGCCTGACATGATAGTTGTATACAAGATAGACACTCCCGTGTATCCAGCCTTATAGTCTATTATAGGTTACTTGGGCACTGATATAATTTTAAAAAGACTGAGAAAGGAATAAATGAATTGATAAGAAACTAATATGACTTTAAAAAGACAGAGAAAGAAATAGATACACAGATAAGATACTGATAATAAATTTATTCCCAAAGTGCAATCGAAATATACTATTGACCTAGAATTATGAAATTTCACATATTATTGTCATTTTAAATCATTTAGTTATTCTACTTTAAGATTATTCACCACTAAGCAATTTGCTTAGCTCGTTGGTTTTTCCATCGCGTAGGTACTAGAGACCATACACAGCAGCTGCCATAGTAGCAACCGCCACAGTAGTACTCTGATTATAGTTGTCCAGATCTGCTACAGTCCAGAGCTCACCTCAGTAGTGTTTATTTTGGTAGGGCCCAATGTAATTAGGGTTTTGCATTTTGGTTCATGTATAATGAGATGTATATTAATTTTAAACATTATAATTAAATGAATTTTTATTTTGGATTGTAAATAAAGCTTGTAATTTTTGTATATAAATTTTCATAAGAATGAACTAAATTTCATTTTCTTGAAATGATATGATATGGTACATGGAAAAATGGTACATATATGAACTTTTTTTTAATAGGTAACGATTGGAACCCGTCAGATGCCAATAAATCAGAGGAGGCTCTGCCTGGGTTTCCACAGAAATAAATTATGATAAAAAAATATTAACACATGTTTTCTACAAAGTTTAAAAATTAACATTGGACATGACAGGATAAAGATAGGGTGCTCCGACACCGAATGTGCACTTCTTGCTCGGCTACACTGTAGAGAGGTGAGGGGTGTCACAAGTGTTATAAATTTTGGTTCACAGTTAAGGATACCTTATTGGGTATGATTTATCCATATAGACTGTAGCCTACGTTTGTTTCCATGGATTAGTATGAGATATTAATAAGATGGAATGGTGAGTCTCATCCCTTCTAAAAAATAGGGTGGGCACTTACAAGATAAGTAGGCTGAGCCAGTGACATTAAGATGATGTGTATATGGAGTTTACTTTGTTAATACATGATCATCTAGTTCATAATAGTGCATATAATCTCTTGACCTGAGATAGCACGATTATCTTGTATATAGATGGTTTGAGTTTGATACTATTTACATACTTGTTGTAACACCCCTCACCCCGCTACAGTGTAACCGAGCGAGGTGTGCTACATTCGGTGCTGGAGCACCCTAACTTATCTTACTTTATTTCTTTAAAAATTTTGTTCTCATTATATTTAATATCAATTATTTTTCGATGGAGAAACTAACGGAGTTTCCCCTATTTTATTATCGTTTAACGTGTTTAACTATTCACCTGTTTGAAAATTTCAATAATATTTTACAATAAAAAAAATCTCATCAATTATTCTCATTATTCACATCTCATTCATATATCTCAATTTCATATTTATTTCCATGCATTTCCATTCATGCACAATTTATATATATAAGTTCTTAAGTTTTATTAATTTACATGATTTACAGACTGATTACTTAAACTCATAATTTACATGATCTACAAATTAATTACAATTCCATAATCTATATTTCAACATACAATTCATAGTTTACATTACAAATAATAACTAATTATAATGTACAAAATACATAATATGATCTATATGGGCCCTATCTACATGCATTACTGAGGAGGTGATAACCTTAAATACTCTGCAGATCAGAACTCCAAAATCTCTGTTTAGCATTCGCTGGGCTTTAACTTCAGTACCTGCACAAGGAAACAAATTCATCGCGCTAAGCATTGCTGCTTAGTGGTGCAATAATATAACATGAAATAATGTATACAAATAAAAATAATTAGAGCATATTTTCTATACTCAAGAATTTTACTGGGTTTATATGAAATTTGCCATACAGTATATTTTTCGTCATTTATGTTGCTCTCTAGAATCTCTTCTGTCATAAGTTTACAATAATCATTTATATAATGTATAAATAAATCTAAAATTTATACT
Organism: Hevea brasiliensis; assembly: GCF_030052815.1. Taxonomy (NCBI): domain Eukaryota; kingdom Viridiplantae; phylum Streptophyta; class Magnoliopsida; order Malpighiales; family Euphorbiaceae; genus Hevea; species Hevea brasiliensis. The sequence continues at coordinate 77,186,331 of NC_079497.1, read as the reverse complement.
TATACTTATATTCTTATAAAAGTCACATTTGTAATGTTATTTAAGTTATAGTTCTTCTACTAGTCTTTTTATCACTTCCTTGATACTTTTTAAGTTGTTTACAATCATTTCGTAATATTTAAAATTTTTAGAACTAGTTTAATTTACTTCAAATCATTCTAAAAAACAAATTTTTGGAGCTAATCTAATTTATTTTAGAACTTCTTCTCATTTATTTACTTTCTAGCATTTTTAATTGCTAATATTCATAACTTATTTTAATAAATTAGATTGCCCAAGTAACCTACGACAGGCTGACTAAACTGTATAACGGGTCGTTGGCAGTGAACACCGCAGTGTCTCGGGCCGTCAAGCCATGGGACGCAGAACGTCAACCACGTATGTAGTCAGTATGGCTAAAAACCTATGATAACACATAATCGGGCATAAAAGCCATGAGTGCGGGCATAAAGCCATGAATGTGGGCATAAAGCCATGAGTGCGAGCATAAAGCCATGAATACAGGCATAATAAAGCCTTTCGCAGTACTACTAAAATAATACTCTATTGGCATGCCAATCTATCCAGTTTGACACACATGTTTAGGCTATACAAGGGCACATAATATCATTAAATATTAATATATTGTGTTTTATGACTTCATTATTTCATGACGAATTCCATAATTTATACATTCATCATAATATTCATACTAATTACAATTCACATTCAAAACATCTTTCCTTTCTCTCTTGATGGGAACCTAAATCCCAAGTGACACTTTTATCACATTTATTCATTCAACAATCTATTCATATAAAGTACATTTCATACTTCAAGTTGTATTGCTAATATATTATGAACTCCATTGGTGTTGGGAATATAAGTCTCAACAATTCATCTAGGTAAATTTCATTTCATATTCAAGTGGTATCACTCATGTTTTATTAGACCTACTAGTAATGGGAATACAAATCTTAATTATATATTCACATAACTTAAATGTTCATTAAGTCATTTAAGTAAATTACTATTTCTATTCCAAGTAATCCATGAACATTTTATGGATTCCAAATTTCATATCTTAATTTCCTCTACCAATTTAGTTCTTATACTTTGTATCTTTGTACTACTATTCACATTACTATTCACTTAAATTGTTGACTTTTTAATACATAATAAATTTATTGAACCTAAGTTCACAAAGATACCACATTTTGCATTTTATTTTTGTTGGTATTGATTTCCAATACCATTACAAAGCTTATTTTATGTTATTCAAAATTTTCAGATTTTATACCCTAAATGTACTGTTCCATTGGTCATTATTACAGTGGAAATTTGGCAAAATTTTCTTCTTCAAAGTTGTTCCTTTATGTGTCTTCTTTAATTTTCTTTTTGAATCACTCCAATTGAAATTTTGTAGCTTAAGTTATGGTCATTTTACCATGACTGGCCGGATTAACCTGTACCCAGAATTTCTGGGCAATTTGGTTCTGCCAGATTTGGTGACCTAAGTTTGATTGGAAATTTGAGGTTATGGTCAGAATTTGGATTTCTATTCTTCATGAAAGTTGTAGGTGTCACACCCTACCCCTCTGTAAAGCATAACATGATCCCGTAGTATACCTAATGAATTACCAACTTCGTCTACTGATAACTCATTAAATACACTACAAGGGATTTTAAAACTTTTCTTACTTCTTTTTATAATGGTGAGCACTATTTACAGGTGTTAAAAACCTTTTTGAACTGAGGTGAATTAACTAACACATTTTAAGAATTAATAATTTCTGTAAAAATTTTGGCGGAGTACCATCTTTATTTTGAACAAAACAGTTCTTCAGAAAACCTATAAAAAGCACTTCAAATAGATTTCTCAATCTCGACTCCAACAGTTAAACAACACAATATATTTCTCAAGTCAAATCTATAATAATTTTTCAAAGAATGAGATAAAAGAATTATAATACAAATTTTACAAGTCAAAATAACTCATAATTTATTTTACAACTTCAATGCACACTTTTAATTTACAACTACTCAAAACCAAGAACACTATATACATACAGTGAACATACATTACAATATAAAATGCAGAATATGGTATACTCAATATACCCGATGATTTCTCGCTGAATGTACTAGCAGCCTAGTCTGCTGCCCTGACAGTTTGTCTACCTGCAACAGCAATGAAAAGCTATCGCTGAGTAAAATTTACTCAGTGGTGCACAATAATAATTTCAAATGCGATATACAAAATTCATCTAACACAAATTTGATCAAGTAATTGAATAATACCGTTTTACAAATCAATAACACAATTCGATCAAATAACTGAATAATATCGTTTTACAAATCAATAACACAATTCGATCAAATAACTGAATAATACAATATTGCCAATCGATAACATAATTTAGGCCATGACACAATTTTTTTCCACACATGCCGTGTTGTACACCACGACAAGACACACTCACCCCAATAATCGAAATCAATGAGGGAGGAAGCTAGCTGAATAATGAGTACTCATCCACACTCACCTCAGACTGGGAAGTCAAAGAGGGAGGAACATAATCACACTCACCCCAGACTGATAAGTCAAAGTGGGAGGAATATATCAACAGTGTCATGCCAAATGTGAATCAAAACAATTTCAAATCACAATATTTCATACAAACCATAAATCACATTTTATCCCAAAATTTCCATTTGCAAAGTTGGCAATACAATAAGTTCCAAATAATATTCCCAAAACCAAAGTAATCAAAAATTATTCATTAACTCATTTCTCTACATAAATTTGCTAGTAAAAGCAGTGAATATAAAAGTATTGTGCACGGATACAATTTAAAACTATAATGTTGAATTAAAAATTTTTAAGTAGAAAATGAGAAGTCAAACTTATTGTGCACAAACACAATTTAAAATAATAACATAGAAATAATCATAATTTATTTCAATTGAAAAATTCAAAAGAAATACTTATTATACACAAACCTCTGATAACTGTCTCTTGGCTCTGACTCAGTGTTTCCTTCCCTTTCCCTGAGTCTTTACTAACTGAGAAACACAATTTAAAGTGTTTCAGTACTAAATTAAACTGTCTCTATCGATAATGCTTGATAAGTAATTCACTGAAAGCTATTATTTGCTTAATCACCTAACATATCGACCCTCGATGTGTTCTAGGTAAATTAGGTTTTAGTGTTACTAATATGTCACATTCGATAGTCTTTTAGGGTTGGTACATGTTACCATTTCATTTCCTTGTTTAGTGCATTTTATTGCAACTTGCTAGATTCCGGGATACTAGTTTGACCTAGCTGGACGACCTAGTTCTCTCGGTTTTCGGGTTTCGGTCAAAACTACAAACTTGTAGATCTATGTCTTATGGAACGCGGGGCAAAATATCAGGTCATTCTGAGTTATGTAGGCCAAGTTATGGTCATTTTAGTGTTGCTGGTCAAATCGCATCAAATTTGGTCATTTTAGGTCAATTTTGGTCAACTTTGGCTCGGCCAGTTTTTGGACCCGAACTTGTGCAAGCTGTTTGACTTGCTTATGGTCATTTCTGGGCTTTGGTGTCTTCATAAGACTTGTAGATTTGGGTCTTAACTATTCATGGTTAAAATATCAGGTCAATTGGACCTATTTTGAGTGAGTTATGGCCTAAACACTAACTGCTGCCCAAATGGTCAGTTTTCAGGCCTCACTTGCACTTAATCCGGATTTTGTCATTTTTCAAGCTACCTTGCAAGCAGAATTTTGGTATGCTTCCTTCATAAAAGTTGGCACATTTTGTGCCTAGTTTCACCTCCAATTTGTCTCATACCAATTGGAGCCACACACTTAAAGTTATAGGCTAAAATGCATACTGTCCTTAAATACATTGCTTAACATCTATCAATTGCACCTTTACTTGCTATAAGTCCACTTCTCTTCCCACTTCTGTTTTGGTACATTACCAAAACCATTTATCACTTCACAATAAAGTCACTTTGGGTAGAATACAATATCCTCAATACACCAAATGAAACACTAATTCACAAAGTCCAAATACAACAATATGTACACATAAACACTCCTAATTATTACATACAATTTCCACAACCAATTTATATACATATTCATCAATCCTCAATATCACAATTCACCCAATATCTTCATGAATTTAAACATTCATCAAGAAGTCCCAAGGCTACCGAAATGCTCCCCATTGCCAAAGTTTCCCATGATTTCGTGAACTTCCATTGCAAGTGCACAATCACCATATACATGTGGGATTAACTTACTAGGACATTAAATCACCCTACTGAACATGAATTCCCATGAAATATATGCATGAATATTTCATTAACTATACAACTCCATGGCTGTCCAAAATTGGATAGTCAATAACTTCTCAAACTTTAAAATTTCTTCACAAAGCAAACACCCATAACATGCTTACAAACTTTAACAAAGAAATATTCAAAAATACAAACTTACCTATTGTTAGGATTTGTTAAATCTTCACTAAAACTTCTTGAAATTGTTATCAAACTCTTCCTTGTGATGTGGGGATAAATTTTAATGAAGATAGGTGTGGGAAAAGAAGGCTTGATCATGGAATTGTTAAGGTTTGAAGGTGGGTGGCCATGGGAGGTTTTGTTGGAGTTCATTCGGCCATGGTGATTCCCAAGCTTGAAGATGAAGTTGCAGATTGTATAATGGGTGTACACCTGCCCATTTAGTTCTTAATTTATTCCATAGTGGTCCACTTACACAAATTAATTCATTTTATATGTTAAATTTTCATTTATTCCACATTAAACCCATAATTTTTGTTGTTTACTTTATATACCACCAATTTAATTTTTCATTATATTATCCAAGTGTAATATTATTTATTTTTAATGGACATTTAGGTCAAAAGACAACTCGGGATGTCAAATGACCACAATGCCTCTATTCGGGTTGCATTCCTGATTTTTCGGTAACACCGGGTTTTGTCCGTTTTTCGATTTCTCGCTTTTCTTTGTACTAATTATTTAATTTTTCTTTGATACTTCTAATGATATTTCTACTTCAATTGATGTCTCTTTAACTCCTAAAAATATTTTTCAGGGTTCCCCGCGGTCCAGGGCTAGTCAACGGTCCACACCGTGACTTCTCGGTGCGGTCACCCATCGCTAGGGTTCTCGGCTCGCTTAACTTAGTTGCATTTCTTTACTATTATTTTTCCTTTATTTTTCTTGTATTTTCTTTTCTTGTATTTCATTATTTAATGTCTCCTCACTCATATCGAAGTGTAGTTCTAGGCATTCTAGCTGTTCAGACAACACTGGTCACCGGAACAGTAGAACGCACTACCGAACTTAGGGGTGTTACAATTTTCCCCCCCTTAAAATAAATTTCGTCCACGAAAATTTTCCCAATAGCCATCTTACAATAGTCAAACGTTTATTTTCTCCTTTCTATATGATCGTATAATCTTCTTTCTCTTGAATTTGTATAAGACTTTTAACAATCTAATACAATATTTAATTTGTTTGTATAACACCAATCTTCTCTTACTATTGTCCTGTCTAATATTTCAATTCATGTTCCTTCTTAAATGACCCTTGAGGTCATGTTAGAATCATTTATCTAGTCATTGGTCCTCTGACCATTCTAGTCCATAGTCTTCCTCACATTCGTAACATTTCTTTGTTATATTTGAACCAACTGTTCAAATTTTTACTTCCATAACTCTTTTTATCTGTCAATATTCTATAACTTACTTTCTTTTGTACTGAACTATAACCTTTCGATATTCTAACCTTTGAGTTTTAGATCCCTAAGTAGGATTTTCAAACTTATTTCTAACAATTAAATTCTGTCATGGCATAACTATACCAAAACAGATGCCGTTGGAAACTATTCTTATCTAGGTGTACTATCGGATAGTACGTAGCTCTACACAATAATCTCAAGTCAGTACTGTAATCTGCAGCTTACAGTATAAACATCAAGAACATTGCATAGTTACTACGATACATCCCAAATAGATCAAATTTTCCTATCTTTTATCCTTTTCGAATTCACTAATATCCCGAACTTATTATGGTTACAATATCCATTAACAATTACTAATAGTGACATCATTGCCCTCATCTAGAGCAATTCCATTACTGCATCTTACTTTTACGTCCTCTTGCCTTACATTAAGTAGGCTCGCCAATTAGCTTTATAATTTATGGTGTGTTAGAAAATACTTTTCGCCAATAAACTCTTTCAAAACTAATTTCACTTATTATCACAATCCTTATTTTAAAGGGCTAATCACTAATGCATCAAAATTTATTCCCCTATAAAGGAATAACAATAGAACATATAGTTCTAACACTAACATAAAAGTATGCACCCTGTGTCAAACAATACATATATATATCTTAGTTACTATTTGAGAAAGTACCAGCAATAATATCAAAAGTCTAAGTCTCTTCTCTCTGCCGTATAGCGTATACTCCAGCTGGAGCATCACCCTGTTCTAGCTGATTCACAGTACTCTGACTTCTAGGTGTACTACCCCTACCTCTACCTTTGCCTCTACTAACTGATGGTGAACTCTTTGGGGTAGAAACTTGGGTTGATCCCTTTGGTGTAGTAAATGATCCAGAACGACCTGGATTTACACAATCCCTAGCAAAATGGCGATCTCTCCACGCTTAAAACATGCTCCTACGGCTCTATAACATACCCCACTATGTGGTTTACCACAAGTTTCACAAAGTCGATCCGACAAAGGCATTCCTGGGTTTCTATTGAGTTTGCTGATCGGATCGAGGTGGTTTCTGTCCAGAAGATCTATCTCTACCGGACTTCTTACTATCTCTGTTGTATCCCCTAAAGTTTTTCCTCTTTCCAGTAAGACCATTAGAACTCTGTTCTACTGACTTTCCCTCTTTTTCTGTCTTCTCTGATTTCTTTTTCTCAAAACCTGCTTCAGATTCAATTCTTTCTAATTCTAGTGCTTGAGAAATAAGTTCAGAGAAGTTGTTATGTTTGAATCCGACCACTTGTAATCTGATACTAGGCTTCAAGCCGGTTTCAAACCTCTTACATCTCTCCCTACTGGTAGAAAGTAGACTTACTGCATAATGGCTCAGGCGGAAAAATTCCCTTTCATATTCAGCCACCGATCTACTCCCCTGTTTCAGACTTAGGAACTCTTGCGCTTCGATCTACATAAGCATCAGGACATATTTTTGTCCAATTCTCGAGAAAGTCACTCCAGTTAGCACCGCAGTTCTACCAAACTGGGGAATGGTTTTCCGCTACCATAAGCATCCCCTTGTAGCAAAGATACCGAGTATTCAAATCTGAGCTCCTGCATGGCAAAGGCAGTTTCTTGAATACCCTATCCATCCTTTCTAACCACTGCTACGCCTCTAGAGGATCTATCGTCCCTTGAACTCTGTAGCCCCATATTTCATCAATTTGTCATATTGTCTAGCAGAAGACTGTGGTTGTACCACTGGTGTCTGTATTGGGGCTTGAGTAGGCACATTACCAGCCATTTGTTGGAACATTGCAGCCATCTGCTGAGCGAACTGAGCAGGGAACTGCGGTACTGCAGGGGCTGGTGCTGCTGAACCACTGACATTATGTAGGATTGGGGCATGCCCTTGCACCTCAGCCTCTATAGATTGATCGACTGAACGATCACCCTCTTCCATAGTCAATGCGGGGATATTAGACCTCCTAAACAAATAACACAAGGAGATTTCCTCCCGTTAGTGCATATTTATAATGTAATGTACTGTATGTATCAAACAATGATGTTAAGCAGTTGTATTATGAAGAAGGAATATTCAAATAACAGGTGAAAACATAATTTAAAAAACTAGCTCTGATACCACTAAAACATGTCACACCCTACTCCTCTGTAAGGCATAACATGATCCCATAGATTACCTAATGAATTACCAACTTCGTCTACTAATAACTCATTAATTACACTACAAGGGATTTTAAAACTTTTCTTACTTCTTTTTATAGTGGTGAGCACTATTTATAGGTGTTAAAAACCTTTTTGAACTGAGGTGAATTAACTAACACATTTTAAGAATTAATAATTTATGTAAAAATTTTGGCAGAGTACCATCTTTATTTTGAACAAAATAGTTCTTCAGAAAACCTTTAAAAAGCATTTCAAATAGATTTCTCAATCTCGACTCCAACAGTTAAACAACACAATATATTTCTCAAGTCAAATCTATAATAATTTTTCAAAGAATGAGATAACAGAATTTTGGTATGCTTCCTTCATGAAAGTTGGCACATTTTGTGCCTAGTTTCACGTCCAATTGGTCTCATACCAATTGGAGCCACACACTTAAAGTTATAGGCTAAAATGCATATTGTCCTTAAATACATTGCTTAACATCTATCAATTGCACCTTTACTTGCTATAAGTCCACTTCTCTTCCCACTTCTGTTTTGGTACATTACCAAAACCATTTATCACTTCACAATAAAGTCACTTTGGGCAGAATACAATATCCTCAATACACCAAATGAAACACTAATTCACAAAGTCCAAATACAACAATATGTACACATAAACACTCCTAATAATTACATACAATTTCCACAACCAATTTATATACATATTCATCAATCCTCAATGTCACAATTCACCTAATATCTTCATGAATTTAAACATTCATCAAGAAGTCCCAAGGCTGCCGAAATGCTCCCCATTGCCAAAGTTTCCCATGATTTCGTCAACTTCCATTTCAAGTGCACAATCACCATATACATGTGGGATTAACTTTCTAGGACATTAAATCACCCTACTCAACATGAATTCCCATCAAATATATGCATGAATATTTCATTAAATATACAACTCCATGGCTGTCCAAAATTGGATATGTCAATAACTTCTCAAACTTTAAAATTTCTTCACAAAGCAAACACCCATAACATGCTTACAAACTTTAACAAAGAAATATTCAAAAATACAAACTTACCTATTGTTAGGATTTGTTAAATCTTCACTAAAACTTCTTGAAATTGTTATCAAACTCTTCCTTGTGATGTGGGGATAAATTTTAATGAAGATAGGTGTGGGAAAAGAAGGCTTGATCATGGAATTGTTAAGGTTTGAAGGTGGGCGGCCATGGGAGGTTTTGTTGGAGTTCATTCGGCCATGGTGATTCCCAAGCTTGAAGATGAAGTTGCAGATTGTGTAATGGGTGTACACCTGCCCATTTAGTTCTTAATTTATTCCATAGTGGTCCACTTACACAAATTAATTCATTTTATATGTTAAATTTTCATTTATTCCACATTAAACCCATAATTTTTGCTTTTTGCTTTATATACCACCAATTTAATTTTTCATTATATTTTCCAAGTGTAATATTATTTATTTTTAATGGACATTTAGGTCAAAAGACAACTCGGGGTGTCAAATGACCACAATGCCCCTGTTCGGGTTGCATTCCCGATTTTTCGGTAATACCGGGTTTTGTCCATTTTTCGATTTCTCGCTTTTCTTTGTACTAATTATTTAATTTTTCTTTGATATTTCTAATGATATTTCTACTTCAATTGATGTCTCTTTAACTCCTAAAAATATTTTTCAGGGTTCCCCACGGTCCAGGGCTAGTCAACGGTCCACGCCGTGACTTCTCGGTGCGGTCACCCATCGCTAGGGTTCTCGGCTCGCTTAACTTAGTTGCATTTCTTTACTATTATTTTTCCTTTATTTTTCTTGTATTTTCTTTTCTTGTATTTCATTATTTAATGTCTCCTCACTCATATCGAAGTGTAGTTCTAGGCATTCTAGCTGTCCGGACAACACTGGTCACCGGAACAGTAGAACGCACTACCGAACTTAGGGGTGTTACAGCAGGGCTATGTCTCATCATTCTTATGGTAAAATTTCTTATCAATTGAACCTTTCTACACTGAGTTATGACCATTTGAACAAATACTATTCATTTAGTCATTTTCCAGAGGCAGCATGTTGGTCACCCGGTTTAGGGTAATTTTAAGGTCAACTTAGTTTGGTTTTTTGGGCAGGGTTTCTTCACCAAAGTTGTGCCATTATGTGTCTAGTTTCATGTCTAATTAGCCTTGCACCAATTGAACTTATATAGCTCCATTTATAGCTGCCAAAACTTGCTGGACTCATAACCAGTCCAGCAGGTCACCAAGGACAGCATGCCTAAGCTCAACTCCAACATCCTTACTCACTTCAATTCCTCCTCACACACATTCAAATGGTCACTAATTGACCATTACAAGGTTAATATACCATTTCATAAGCAAACGCTAATTTTTTTCACAAACACTAATTTCCAAGTGTCCATTTCATGCTATCATGCCATCTAACACATCCAACACATATAATCTAACATCCAACTCAAGTTTTCTCATCACAAACCACTTCTAAACAATTCAATTCATATAAATCAAAAAATCTCATCCTTCTCCCATGGCTTCCAATTCTCATACATACTTCAATATAATAGTTTTATTCAATTCTACAATAAATTCTCATTTAATTTGTCTTCCTAATAAAGATTAAAAAAATAGGGAAGTAAGTATAGGCATTAACCTTGATTTAGCTAATTTCCAAAGCTTGAGAACTCTTCTTTTTCTCTTTCTTTTTGCTGCCCAAGACTTGCTTTAGGTGTAAGGGTAAATATTTGTGAAGGGAAGCTAGGGTTTTGGGGTGATTTGGGTGGGTTAGCTCAAGCTTGATCAAGCTTCCATGCAGTTTTCTTTCCTCTCTCTCTCTCTCTCTCTCTCTACGTTTTTTGCTACCCAAAGGTTGAAGATGCAGATTGTTTGTCAATTTTTATCTAATTTATCTCCTTTTAATTGGATTGTTGAGTTGTGATTGGTGGAGACCTAACTAATGACATCATGTGATGTCATATTTCCTATTTTCGTTCATTTTCTTTTCTTTTCCTTTCTACTTATTTTCAATTTAATTTTTATCAATATTTATTCATATTTTAGATCATAATAATTATTTAATTAACTGAACAAGTCAGTCAAAATTCATCTCTGAAGACGAAATGACCAAAATACCCTATATTTGGCATAACAGACTAAAATTGTCTGTACTGATCGAAAAAATTTTCTAAACCTTTTCTTGGCATTCTAATGCCATAGAAACCTCAATGACTCTTCTATGGAGTCTCAAAAATTATTTCATGAATTTTTCCCTGGGTTTAGGGCTCCTAGCTGCGAAGACCGCAACTTCCCACTACGTTACCCATCGCTAGGGCACCGGCTCATTTAACTTGGTTGTATTTTATCTCTAAAATTTTTCCTTAATTTTTTTTATTATTATTTGAGTTATTTATGACTCCTCAATCTAATCTAAATATTTTTTTAGGCGTTCTAGTTGTCCGAACCGACACGGGTCACCAGAACAGTAGAATGTACGGAATTGCTATAGTGAGGGTGTTACACTTGTACTAGATATGAGTATATAGATGTGTGTTGGCTCTGACTAGTTATATGTGGAGACAGGTTTTTAGTCAAAATAGAATCCGTTGCCCTGAGTAAATAGGGAAAAAATGCTATGTCTATTTTAATTGGTCTTGATGAGTAAAGTTTCTGGCCAGGACAGACAGACTTATTCAGAAAAGTGTTTCTGATAGTAAAGTCTTGTTAATCAAGAATTGGAATTAAAATGTGGACATATGATTATAAGCAATTAGGGTTTGACATAAACCATGACCCTAGCTAGAATTGGGATTTTATAATGAAGAGATTTTAGTGCATGGTATGTATGATCAAGGTTCATGAGTTCAGTATAAATTAATTCATCACTAGTTGGGTAGTCATGGTACACTATGATAGGTGTCAACTATGATTTATGAGAACTAAGAGTGATAAAGAAATTTCACTCAATTTTGGAATAGTTTCAATAATATTAAAGAGTTAATATTATTCTTATTGCCAATTAGTAATGAACCTAGAAAGTTACACACAATTAGAATAACATGATTAAATTATAATTTAATTTAATTAACTAATTAAATGGTTTAATTAATTAATTAAATTGCTTTTTTAGTTTGCAAAGTCTCTAGTATGATTTGAAACTAAATTCTTCAATGGAAGTATTCAAGTTAATATTTAAAGTGTTTAAATATAAACTTGATTAATTAATTTATAAGGTAAGAGATTTTAATTTGATTAAAATGACTTAAAAAGTCATGAGAGAGAGAAATTATTGGTGTAACGCCCTCACTTTAAGTAGTCCATACATTCTATTGTTCCAATGAATAATGTCTGTTCGGATAGCTAGAATGTTTGGAACTATACTTAAACTAGGGTGAGGAAGCATAAATTGATTGAATTAAAACAAAGAAAAAATTAAGAAAAAAATAAAAGAAATTAAAAGTTAATGAGTTAAAAGAGCCAGAGTCACGGCAGTGGGTGACTTTAATGGGAAATGATTGTGAAAGCAGTTGCCGACCCTAGATCCGCGAGGAACCTTGTTAAATAAATGAGTGGGATTAAATTGAAGGTTGTATGAAGATTAAATGATAATAAGAATGTTAAAGAAAATTTAAGAAGATTATGTCAACAAATACAGATAATTATAACCTGATAAATATAATGAAGGGCATTTTGGTCATTTCAACCCCAGAGTTGAATTTTGACCTAAATATTAATTAAAATGAGAGAGATTAAAACACATAAATAAATTAAAAATTATGAATTGATTTATAAAAATGAGAAAAGAAAGAAGAAGAAAAGAAAAGAAAATAAATAAAATTATGATATAAGCATGACATCATTTAAAATTGTGACCAATTAAAATTCAACAACCAATTGTAAAGGATAAGAGAGATTAAAAAGAAGACAAATTATATAATTAACAAGTCATCTTCTTCCTTTTTCTCTCCCATGGCTGAACCATACCCTTTGAAGACCTCTACCATTTTTGAACTTACAATTTCTCTTCCTTTCTCACCATAAAACCCTAGGTTCCCTTTATCAACATAAGGTTAGTGCTCATCCTTCTCCCTTCTTTAATTAAACATTTAATCGAAGTTGAGAGGAGTGGGAATTGCATGAAATAAAAGGAATTGATAAGTTTAGGAAAGAGTTGAAATTTGGTAGCCTTAGGAACCATAGGAGTTTGATGATTTTGATTTCCTTAAGCTTGATTAGTGATGTTGATTGATGTATTTAAATGCATTGGAAGTTAAATTGCATGAGTATGCTTGACCTTGAAACTTTGAGTTAGGGTTTTAACCTAACTATTGGGGATTTTGTGCTATGCTTGAAATTGACATTGATGAGATTGATTTTTGCTTAATAAATGTGCCATGTATGCCAATTTGTAGCTTGGGAGATTAGAGGAAATTGTATTGGGATTGTACTCTTTATGCAGGTTGTGGGACTTTTTGAGTCCAGTGTTGATATTGATCAATAACTAGAAATGTGTTGCTCCAATTGGTATGAGGCCAATTGGAGATGAAACTAGGGCCAAAATACTTCATTTTTCATGATGAAACCATGCTCAAATTCTGTCCACAAATTGACCTAATTACTGCTTGAATCCGGCTTACCAAATCCTGAATCTAGAAAAATGACCAAATGAAGTTGGCCATAACTCCCTTTAGAAAGGTCAGAATAACTTGATTTTTATACCATTGGAAAAGTTAGACATAGGAGCACAACTTTCATGAGGAACATAGAACCCATAATTGCCTCTAACCAAACCAATTTGCTAGCAAAAATTAGGTTAGAAAACTGTCCAGAACCAAACTGCCCAGAATTTTCTGGACATGAACCTATTCTACCAGTTTTGGAAAAAAACAGCATAACTTGGCCTACAAAAATCCAAATGCAGTGAAACTAATGGAAAAAGTTTTATAAGACATAGATCTACAATATTGGTGTTTTGCCCAAAGCCCAGATCCCAAGAGAACTAGGTCAAATTACTAGACCAAGTCAGTACATCAAATTCTAAAATTTGCCTAAGTTACCACTTGACCCCAGAACAGTCCTTTGATCATATCTCCTCCTAGGAAATTTCAATTGGGATGAGCCATACTATTCTAGAAACCTAAGAAACAAGGCTTCAAATTGTATGTAGAGACGTTTCTCAAATTGTGACTGTAAGAACCCTAAAATTTGAGTGAAATCTACTAACCTGAACCTAGATTCCTGAAGATACAGGGTACATGAGACTAGGCCAGTAAATTGACCATAACTCATTCTATATGACTTGAAAAATTCTAAATAAAAAATCTAAGTAATTATGAGACATATGGTAACAACTTCTATGAATAATATTAGGCCTAAAAGTGATTGTAACATATCCAAATAATTAGACAAAATTGGACTCTATAATCTACCTAGTTCTGGAACCAAAAAGACACACTGAACCCATTTTGATCATTTGACCATAACTGGAGTTCTAAAATTCCAAATGACATGATTCAAAAAGGAAAACAAAGATAAAATATAGAGGAACAACTTCCATGAAGGAAGTGTGGCTCAATAGTTGCCATATCTTGATCAATTTGCTAGGAGAATTTAGGACACCAAATCTAGACCAAAAGAAAGGTTCAAGATATTATTTAATACATGATATGTAAATTACCTACTTGAATTACCAAATGCATAAATTACATGAAAATGTATGTGGGACATACTTCTCACTACAAGTTGACATGATATAGTAATAATAAGTCCATAATTAGGTAATAATCCTAAATTGCCCAAAGTACACCTAGGCTTATGTGTATAGCTTGGATACCAATTAGGGACTACAGATTGCAGTACTGCTCACATGAATGATCATTGACAGACAACAAATATTTGAGATGGTTTTTCTACTGGCTTTATGCTTGCCCGTTGGCCATAGTACCTATTATCATTTCTGACTTTATGCCTGCCCGCTGGCCTTGTGCCTGATATGACCGATGTATGCTTGATAGACATATGGATGTCTGACTAGTATACTCTCTGGTATCTAGCCTTTATAATCTCTTATAGGTTACTTGGGCACTAATACGAATTTAATTAGACAGAATATGAAAGGAATAAATATAGAAGATTCCGATAGATTTAATTTTTCCTAAAGATTATTAAATATATGAAGGACCTAAAATACATGTAAATATACATAGCTTAGTTATTCTCGGTTATTTAATTACTTATATTTTAAATTATGCACCACTAAGCAATTCACTTAGCGCATTAGTTTTCTATCACATAGGTACTAGAGATTAGTTATAGCCGCAACAGCAGCTGAAGCAGTAGTGCTCTGACAGCATTTGACCAGATCTGCCATTGTCTGCTAGTCACCTCAGTAGCTGTATTTTGTCGGTAGGGCCTATGTATTAAATTTTGTATTTTTGGATTATTATACATAAACAGAATGTAATTATATTTTGGGTTGTAAATAAAATTGTAAATTATTGTGTATGACTTTTTATATGAATGAAATATATATATCATTTTCTTGAAATTACATGAGTAATTGTGGATAACATGATACACAAAAAGGTGAATGGAATATCAATTATGCTAACAGGTGAATAGTGAAACCCGCCAGATGCTAATAAAATAGAGGAGGCACTGTCCAGGTTTTGAGTAAAATAAATTGTGATATAAAAAAAAAATTCCTCACATGGATAATCTAATAAATGAAATTTAAAATTTACAATGGACATGATAAGATAAGATAGGATGTTCCGGCACCGAATGTGGCACGCTTTGCTTGGCTATACTGTAGAGAGGCAAGGGGCGTCACATTTAGTGGTATCAAAGTAGAGGTTTAAGTGGTCCTAAACCTAGATAGATAGTTTGCATAACATGCATGGGCCTTTAATTAGGAGTCGAGGTGACAGTAATACAAATATATTCTTTGTCTATTTTATAGGATTGATGGCATCTTATCCTTCAGAGCACGAGTCCCTTAGACCGGTAGAGGACGAGATAGAGTCTCATGCACCCACACCTGCTTCTTGTCAGGAGCGAAGTAGTCGAGCAGAGTCATTCCATGGTGCTGTGGATAGAGCACAGCAGGCCTTCCTGGAATAGATGACTCAGCTGCTCCGTCAGGTTATCGGAGCCATACCTCAGCCACAGCCACCTCCACCTCCATAGTCACAGCCACCACCACCACCTCCATAGCCACAATCACTGCAGAGGTCCCCATTAGAGAGACTACGGAAATATGGGGTAGTTGATTTCAAGGGTAAGAAGGAGGATGATCCAGCTGCCATAGAGTATTGGCTGGAGAGGATAGAGAGGGTATTATAATAGCTACATTGCACCCCAGAGCAGTAATTAGAGTGTGCTCTGTCACTACTTCAGGAGGATGTGTATCGGTGGTAGGTAACAGTGTCGAGAGTGGTACAGCCTGCACAGATCACCTAGAATTTCTTTTTGCCAGAGCTTAGGTCATTTTTAGGTCATTTTCGATTATGGCAGTTTTTATACTCGAAATTGTGCAATCATTTTGACTTGCTTATGGTCATTTCTGGGTTTTGTAATCTCTACAAAAGATGTAGCCCTATGTCTAAGCTTTCCAATCATATAAATTTTAGGTCATTTGGACCTATTTTGAGTGAGTTATGGCCAAAATAATGACTGCTGTTCAAATGGTCAATTTTCAGGTTTGCAAAGTCACTAATCCAGATTTGGTCATTTCTCATGTCACTTTTTGGACATAATTTAGGTAGGCTTTCTCCATGAATGTTGGCACATTTTGTGCCTAGTTTCACCTCCAATTGGTCTCATACCAATTGGAGTCACACACTTAGGGTTATAGGCTCATTTGCATACTGCCCTTTACATGTCTCTCAAACACCAATCCAAATACACATTAACCTTGTTATAAGTTCACTTCTCTACCAAATTCTGAATTGGTACTAACCATAATCACTCAACACATCACATTTAGGTCAACTTGGGTAGAATATAACAACTCACAATACACTAAATGCAATCCTAATTCATAAAGTCCAAACCCAATAATATATACACATAAACACTCCTAATTATTACATACAATTTCCACTACCAAATTACATACATTTTCACTACTATATCTTATACATATGCTGCCACTTTTTGTAACATAATTCAACAACTTTTCATGAATTTAAACACTTCCAATCTTCACCATGAGGCTGCCCAAGTAACACATATACATCAAGCTTCCATTTTAACTTTTCAAACTTACAATTCAAACTATATACATGGTAAATCATTCCTATACATTTAAACACTTAATTCAATATCTCAAAACACCATTTTCATGAAGAAATAATTCATTAACCTTGATATTTCATGGCTGCCAAAAACAATACCTTCCAATAACTCATTAAAACCTCAAAGTTTCTTCATAAATCAACTCACCACAACACCCACACAAACTTTAACAAAGAAAGGATGAAGAAATGGTTACTTACCTCTTGTAAGCTTGGCTAAAGTTCACCTATTCCTCTTAAAATTACTATCAAATTCTTCCTTGTGATGTTGTGAACAACTTTAGTGAAAGAACTTAGTGGAGAAGATGGCTTAAATTGGATTGCATGGAGCTTGGTTGTGAGGCGGCCTTGGGAGGATGTTGGGAGCTTTAGTTTCAGCTGGTTTGTTTGTGAGGTTAAAGATGACAGAATTTCTGTCCCAAAATGCTGTACATAGGTCCACTAAAATGAGGTTAGTGGAGCACTAACTTAGTTTAAGGTTTAATTAAATCAAAGTTTCATAATTTTACAATTTTGCCACCATACTTTCACTATTTATAATATGTATCACATTTTTAATTTTCATAACATTTTCAAAGTTTAATAGCATTTACTTTTAATGGAAATTTAGGTCAAAAGGCAACTCGGGGTGTCAATTGACCAAAATGCCCCTATTCAGGTTGTATTCCCGACTTTTCGGTAACACCGATTTTGTCGGTTTCTCGATTTCTCATTTTTCTTTGTACTAATTAATTAATTTTTCTTTAACATTTCCAATGTCATTTATACTTCAATAGAAGTTTATTTAATTCTTAAAAATATTTTCCAGGGTTCTCCGCGGTCCAGGGCTAATCAATGGTCCATGTCGCAACTTCCCAGTGCGGTCACCTATCGCTACGGTTTTTGGCTCGTTTAACTTAGTTACATTTCATTGCTCTTATTTTTCCTTTATTTTTCTTATATTTTCCTCTATTGTATTTCATTATTTCATGTCTCCTCACTAATATTTAAGTGTAGTTCCAAGCATTCTAGCTGTTCGGACAGATACTGGTTACCGGAATAGTAGAACGCACTACCGAATATAGGGGTGATACAGTTTGTGAATTGTGATTTGTAAAGTATGATTTCTCATTCGAAATGTGATTTCAATAAATCAATCTTATGGACTCAAAAAGTTTTGTGATGCTATCATGATTATGCAAATATATAATTTATTGTATTTTGACAGGTTGTGTTTTACCTTAACTTTTAAAGTTATTAGCTATGACCACTGAGTGATATACTCAACGATAGCTTATTTATGTTGTCGCAGGTAAGGGAAAGGAGAAGGCTGCTGAGTGAGAGACTTGGAGCAGCTTTTGTATTGATTGTGGGTATTTATATTAGGTATATCCTTGTAATTCATTTTGATGTATTTTGTACCTATATGTATGGATGTACGGACATTGAGCAGTTTGTATTAAAAAGCATTACATTGCTCTAGCATTTTGAGTTGTACATATTTAAACTTTATTTTGAGACTTATGCAAAATGTACCTTTTGAAATAATAAGTTTATTTCCTCTAATGAACGTCTACTTGATATGTAATTGAATTGATTGTGCTTGTGAAACGGTTTGGAGCAAAATCTTTTACTTTGTTTACTTTATGATTTCAATAGGTTATAAATATGGGTTTTGTTAAAGTTTTAACCACCACCACCATGTAGTTTTCCGCAAAATGAAAAAAAAAAATGCTATGTTTTGTTTAAAATCCCTTGTAGTATATTTAAAGGATTATCGGTAGGTGTAGTTTTGTAATTCTTTAGGTATACTACGGGATCATATTATACCTTACAAAAGAGATAAGGTGTGACAAATTTAGGGTAGCAACTGAACTTATAGTCGCTTGCCATGTAGGTCACTCATCACTGGGACCTAGGCTGATTTAACCTATTTGTGCTTCATTACTCTTATTTTCATATAACCTCATTTAATCTTTATTACTTTTGTTTATGACTTCTGTATGTAATTTAAGTTTAGTTCCAGAAAATCTAGCTATCTGGACAGACATTAGTCATCAAAACAGTAGAATGTGTCACACCTTACCCCTCTGTAAGGCATAACATGATCCCGTAGAATACCTAATGAACTACCGAACTTCACCTATCGATAACTCATTAAGTACCCTACAAGGGATTTTAAAATAATTTTCTTACTTTTATAAGTGGTGAGCATTTTCTAATAGGTATTAAAATCATTTATTCGAAGATTTAAAACCAGTAAAATTTTTTTTCCCATTTTATTCTTTTGTAAATTTTATAGAAATTTCGGTAGAGTGCCGTTTGTATTTTGAGAAAATAATTCTTCAAATTCCTGTAAAAAGCACTTCCAATTATTTATTTCAACCACTTCTTCAAATTCACAATCAATTTCAACATCATTTATCAATCTCCAAAAATTTAAATCCACAATTTCCAATATTCAACATTCATCAAAATACCATTAATCAATTTCATTCAATTTAAAACAAAATACTTCCATTCATATTTCATTAAAGATAAAATAATTTATATACATCATTACAAAAATTTACATTAAAAGAAATTCAAACTAAAATTTATTACAAACTTTATACAAACTGCTCAAGACCAATTTTACATGTCCATACATTTACGTACATTACATACATCAAAATAAATTTTTACAGTTAGGGTATAAAATATACCCGATAACTTCAAGCAGGTAGGTCCTCAATGCTCAGCAGCTCAGTTTGCTACTCCTCTAATCTCTAAATCTGCAACAGCAATAATAGCCATTGCTGAGTACTAGGACTCAGTGATGCACAACATACTAAAATAATCTTTATGTAGAATTTAAATCATATTTATTTAAAAATTGGACTGAACATGAGAGTTAAACACAAAACATGAATTATGAGATTTTAATCCAAACAATTTCATTTTGAAGTGTCAAAACCAATTTCATAAAACCCACAGTTATATCATGCCATTCGAAACAAATATAATCTCAATAGCCAGAGGCTAAGGAGAAGTCACATCACAAGGCTAGCTAGCTCAAATATATGGATATCCATTCAATTTCTTCTTCTACTGGCACACACCTCAACACTTCAGCCAGAGAAGGAATCAAAATTCGAAACTGATTACCCCCACAAGTCATGCTAGTGAGGTGTTCAAATATGTGGTCATGACACTATAGTTTCAAAACTTATCTTAACAATTTACTAAACATTGCCAATTCAAATACACACAAATAACTTTCAATAATTTAAATCAAAAGCATCATAAATACTTCATCATAATGATGTCACAATTCAATATTTCAAATTATTCAAAACAATATGCAGAAGAAAATTTACAGAAATTCTACATTGTGCACAAACGTTATATGAGTTGCTTTTTTGGCCTTGACTCGACACTTCGGGTTCCTTTTCGATATTCTTTTCCACTGAAACACACAGTTTCACAGTGTTTCAGCATCATAACTTAGCATAAATCCAAAAATAAATTTAAATTTACTTTTACCTAACTTTAATGTGCCAAACATGACGTTCTTTAAAATTTGTGTTTCAGGTTACTATTCACGATACGATTCAAGTTAATTTGTTGACTTTCTAAGGCTTAATAGGTATGGGAATTCCAACTTCACCCACATACTACATTTTGGTTACTAAATTTGTTGGTTTTGGTTGTTTACTCAAAATCTAAGTCTTTTAGGCAAATTTACAAATTTTCAGTTTTTGTGTCTTAAGTTGCACTGTTCCATTAGTCATTTTTCTGTTAGAATTTGGCAAAACTTTCTTCATAGAAAATGTTTCCTATTGTCTTAAATTTATTCTCCTTTTTGAATCACTCCATTTGAAGTTTTTTAGCTCAAGTTATAGCCATTTGAATTATGGCTGCCGGATTGGACCTAACTCAGATTTCTAGGCACCAAACTGGTTTTGGCAGTTTTAGGTCACCAACTTTGGGTGGCCAAATGACTTGGTTAAGGGCATAATTTGGGTTGGTGTTCTTCATGAAAGTTTTAGGTCTATATCTCAGCTGTCCACTGGTAAACGTTTAGGTCATTTAGACCTTCCTAGTTCAAGTTATGGCCAATTGTTCATTTGGTCATTTTTGTACAGGTCAGACTGTAAAAATCCGGATTTGGTCAATTTGTTCACTAGGTTTGGTTCACTTTTTGGGCATGATTCCTAAATGAAAAATGTGTAATTTTGTGTCTACTTTCATGCCCAATCGGCCTCACACCAATTGGACCTGTAAATTTTCATTTTTGGTCCCTAAAAGGGACCTTGGTTCCGCTGCCTGCATACTGTCCACATTCAATCCGAATCTAAACCAAATTCTAACACTTCCAACATACATCAATTGGTCACAAATAACCATTTTCCATCTCAAACAAGGTCAAATACACCATTTGACCACTTCTCCAAATTTTTGTCTTCCAAAACCTTGGTGCTAAAACCCTAACTACACCATTTTGAAATTTTATGCAATTTTAGTCATTATTCAATACCTACCCATATATTTCAACTCAATTATGCTTTTTAATTCATCAAAACCATGAAATCTATACTCCCTTAAGGCTGGCTGAAATTCAAAATTGGTCCTCCAAAGATTTTTTCTTTTGATTTTTATGTTGAGTTCTAGGTTAGTTAAGCTAAACACACAATCAATAAACTAAATTTTTCAACTTAAATTACTAACCTCAACTTGGATGTTAATCTTCAATTTTCTTCTTCTTTTCTTCTTTCTTTTCTTACTCAAGCTTCTTCTCAAGTGAAGTCAACAAGTTTTTATGGACTGATTTTGGAAAAGTTAGGGTTTAGTGGGGAAAACTCAAGCTTTACCAAGCTTTAATGGTGGTTTTGGCATTGGAGGAGAGTGAAATGGTGAGGTTGCCGAATTTGTGGGAGAGAAGAGCTAATTTTTTTTGTTTTAATTTTATGTATTTTAGGTCTTATTTTGTAAATTTGAATTGGTAAAAAATTGTGGAGAATTAAAAATTAATTTTGACATCATAATTGATGTCATCAACATGATGTAAGAAAACTTTTTCTAATCTCTTTTTTTTTCATTTATTTTTCTTTAGTTCTTTAATTTAATTCTCGATTCTGAATTTTTCTTTTCTCTGATTTTATTTGACAGTCAGGTCAGGAGTCAGCTTCGGGGTCAATTGACCAAATTGCCCCTCACCGGTTCTGCCTGGTTTGTAAATAATTCAATATTTCTTCCGGCTCACTGACCTAATTATTTGACTAGCTTAACAATTCTTTTTCGTGATTTTCTCTTTTCCACTGTATTCATAATAGTCCTAAGGACCGTGGCGTCATATTTTATGGTTCGAAATTTGAGTTTAAATTGACTTCGCAATCCTTTCCGAAAAGGTCACCCATCGCTGTGACTCTCGGCTCATTAAACTTCTTATGTTATGTTTTTCTTATTCATACTTAACTAATTGGCAATTACTAATTATTTGTGTTTAGGGCTTATCTAGAAATAGTGAAATATACCAGGTTATACAAACAGGGGTGTTACAATTCCCCCCCCCCCCTAAAATAAATTTCGTCTTGAAATTTTACCTGGTATCAATCTCTGAATAGCTGTGGGTGCTGTCTCCTCATGTCCTCCTCTCATTCCCAAGTAGCTTTTTGGCCCGAATGATGGTTCCACTGTACTTTTACCAATGGTATCTACTTGTTCCGTAGCTGTTTCACCTCATAAGCCAGAATCTGTGGGTTCTTCTTCATATGTGAGGTATGGATTCACTTCAATTTCTTCTACTAGTAGTACATGAGATGGGTCTAATCGATACCTCCTCAACATAGACACATGGAAGACATTATGTATCTTCTCCAACTTTGGAGGTAGCGCCAAACGATATGCCAAATGACCCACTCTTTCCAGAACCTCATATGGCCCAATGAAATAAGGACTCAGTTTCCCTTTTCTGCCGAATCTCATAATTCTCTTCTAAGGAGAAACCTTGAGGAATACTTTCTCACCCACTACATACTCAATATCTCTTCTCTTTAAATCAATGTAGGACTTCTGACGGTCTGATGCAATCTTAAGTTGATCTCTAATCACCCTGATTTTCTCTTCTGTTTGCTGAAAAATTTTGGGTCCAATCATCTTTCTTTCACCCACGTCATCCCAACACAACGGGGTTCTACATTTTCTGCCATACAAAGCTTCATATGGAGGCATCCCAATGCTTGATTGGTAGCTGTTGTTGTAAGCAAACTCAATTAAAGGCAAGTGTGTGTCCCAACTGCCGTTAAACTCAATCACACAAGCCCGTAGCATGTCCTCCAAGATCTGAATTACTCTCTCAGACTGGCCATCGGTTTGTGGGTGGAATGCCATGCTAAAGTTTAATCTAGTTCCTAGGGCTCTCTGAAGACTACCCCAGAATCTAGAAGTGAACCTAGGATCTCTGTCTGATACGATAGATACTGGCTCTCCATGTAGTCTCACAATCTCATCAATGTACAACTTGGCCAATCTTTCTAAACTATAGTCCATCCAAACTGGCAGAAAATGAGCAGACTTGGTCAATTTGTCAATAATGACCCAAATTGCATCATAACTCTTCTGTGTCCTCGGAAGTCCCATTACAAAATCCATCGTTATTCTCTCCCATTTCCATTCTGGTACTGGTAGTGGTTGTAATAACCCAGCGGGTACTTGATGCTCTGCCTTCACTTGCTGACAAGTTAGGCATTTGGAAACAAACTTTGCCACATCTCTTTTCATACCCATCCACCAGTAATGCTCCTTTAGCCCTTTATACATTTTTGTGCCACCAGGGTGCAGGGTAAAAGGAGACTCATGTGCTTCCTTCAAAATGATCTGCCTCAAATTAACATCATTAGGAACACACATTCTGCCCTGGTGTAGCAGTATACCATCATCTCTAACTGAGAACTCATGTTTCTTGCCCTGCCTGACTTCTTCCAATAGCTTCTTATACCTTTCATCATTCTGAGCAGCCATTCTAATCTGATCAATCAACACTGGCTGTACATGCTATGCAACTGCTGTCTGCCCCTCATCATTAATCTCTAAGCTGGCATGTAATGATCTCAACTCATGTACCATAGACAAAGGAGTAACCCGTAGACTTGCCATAGTCTTGCAACTTAAGGCATCAGCCACAACATTAGCTTTCCCTGGCTAATAGTCTATCAGAAAATCATAGTCTTTTATTAACTCTAACCATCTCCTCTGTCTCAAATTCAGCTCTTTCGGGGTACCCAAATGCTTCAAACACTTATGATCTGTGTATATGTAACACTTTTTCCCATACAAATAGTGTCTCCAAATCTTAAGAGCAAACACAATAGCTGCAAGCTCCAAAATCATGTGTTGGATAATTCCTCTCATGCGGTTTCAGCTGACGTGATGCATAGGCAATGACATTTCGATCTTACATCAATACACAGCCTAACCCATTGTGAGAAGCAACATTATAAACTATATATTCTTTACCCGGAGTAGGTAAAGTCAGGACTGGAGCTTCAGTCAAACATTTTTTCAATTTATGAAAACTCTGTTGGAATTTATCCGTCCACTGAAATTTCACATCTTTTCGAATTAATTTGGTTAATGGAGATGCCAACATGGAAAATCCCTTCATAAATCGACGGTAGTATCCAGCTAACCCTAGAAAACTGCAAATCTCTGTGATATTTCTTGGTGGCCTCCAATTAAGGATGGCTTCTCTCTTAGTTGGATATACCTTGATGCCCTCTACTGATACTACATGCCCCAAGAAAGATATTTCCTTCAGCCAAAATTCACACTTCGACAATTTGGCGTATAGCTGTTTCTCCCTCAAAGTCTGTAGTACAATCCGCAGATGTCTATCATGCTCTTCTGCACTCCTCGAATAGACCAATATATCATCTATGAAAACCACAACGAACTGGTCGAGGTATGGTCTAAAGATAGTGTTCATCAGATACATAAAAGTAGCTAGAGCATTAGTTAACCTGAATGGCATGACCAAGAACTCATAATGGCCATAGCGGGTTTTAAAGGCAGTTTTAGGAATACTCTGCTCTTGTACTTTCAACTGATAATAACCTAATATCAGGTCAATTTTGGAGAACACAGCTGCACCCCTCAACTAATCAAACAAGTCATGAATGTGGGGTAATGGATATCTATTCTTTATTGTCACCTTATTTAACTGGCGATAGTTAATGCATAACCGGAGAGTGCCATCTTTCTTCTTTACAAACAACACTGGTGCTCCCCAAGGTGACACACTAGGGCAGATAAAGCCCTTATCAAGTAGCTCTTGCAATTGCACTTTCAATTCTTTCAATTCTGTAGGTGCCATTCTATATGGTGTTATGGAGATAGGGTCCACACCAGGCATAACATCAATCTCAAACTGCACCTCTCTTTCTGGAGGTAATCTTGGTAATTTATCAAGAAACACATCCGGAAAGTCATATACTGTAGGGATGTCCCTCAGTGCTGGACTCCCCACTTGGGTGTCTATCACATGTGCCAAATATGCTTCACACCCCTTTCTGATCATCTTTCTGGCTAGTGCAGCCGAAATAATGTTTGATGGTAGTTAATGCCTCTCCCCATGTATTACCACATCACCATACAGAGGGAGACCAAAAGTGACTCTCTTTAGTCTACAGTCAATCATGGCGTGATGCCTAGCTAACCAATCCATGCCCAAGATAATATCATAATCTTTGAAGGGCATTTCAATCAAATTTGACAGAAAAACATGTCCTTGGATCACCAAAGGACAGTCTCTATAGATTCTGTTGACCCGAACCTCTTATCCTAACGGACTAGTTACTAGCACTTTAAAACCCATTTGGACACACGGAACAGCAAGTGAACTGACTATGCTAGCACTAATATATGAGTGGGTTGAACCCGGATCAAACAACACAAATACATCTTGATCAGAGATAGAGAATGTACCGGCTACCACATTAGAAGTCTCAGACTCTTCTCGCTGTTTCATCATGTAAACTCTGGCTGAAGCACTTCCTTGTGCCGACTGACCAATAGTACCCTGACTGCCAAAAGCAGTGCCTCTACCTCTACCTCTTCCTCTGCCAACTGATTGTGAACCTCTAGGAGCAGGACTCTGAATAGATCCTTCTCCAGTAGTAGGAGCTGGACCAAATCTAGGAGCACTAGTGCAGCCTTTAGCTAAATGGCCCTTGCCCCCACAGTTAAAGCAGGCTCCCGTATCTCAATAGCATTCTCCCCCATGAATGTTGCCACAAGTCTCATAGGGGCTGGTATGATATGAACCCTTGCTCGACTGCTGACCAAACCTAGGGGTTCTCTGTCTAGAGAATCAGCCCCTTCCAAATCTTCCACCTCGACCTCTGCTAAGTCCACCAAATTTCTTCCTCTTCCCAGAAGTACCACTAGGACTTGGCTCTACTGACTTTTCAACTTTATCTTTCTCTGTTTTCTCAGTCCTTTCTGATTTTTCTTTTACAGGTGTCGCTTTTGATTCAATCCTTTCTAGCTCAAGTGCTTGAGAGATGAGTTCTGAAAAATTGCTGTGTCTGAATCCCACTACTTGCATTCTCAAACTGGGCTTCAAACCCGTCTCAAATCTTTTGCACCTTTCCTTGTTGGTAGAAAGGAGACTCCTAGCATAGTGGCTTAAACGGGAGAACTCCCTCTTATATTCTGCCACTGTTCTATTGCCTTTCTTTAGACTTAAAAAATCTTACAATTTTTTATCAACATATGCATCTGGGACGTATTTCTGTTTAAACTCTCTGATGAAGTCATCCCAGGTCAGTATTGGTGGTTCAGCCAAGCTGTGGGGGATGGTCTTCCACCAATCATATACATCCCCTTGCAGTAGCGACACGGAGTATTCTAATTTCAGCTCATCTTGGTAGTGCAGCTTCTTAAACACTCTGTCCATTCTCTCTAACCACTGCTCTGCCTCTAAAGGGTCTACTGTACCCTTGAATTCAATAGCTCCATACTTTAATAACTTGTCATAGTGTCTGGCTAGAGGCAGTGGTTGTACCACAGGTGTCTGGGGTGTAGCTTGAGCCGGCATACCCCCAGCCATTTATTGAAACATTGCCGCCATCTACTATGCAAACTGTGCAGGAAATTGCGGCATTTGCGGGGCTGGTGCTACTGATCTACTGACGTTTTGCAGAGCTGGGGCTTCCCCTTGTGCCTCAGCTTCAACAGATTGCTTGACTGAGCGATCCCCTTCTTCCATTTCAATCTGAAGTTAGGGTATCTCCTAAACAAATAACACAAGGAAATTCCCTCCGTTAGTTCATATTTATGATTTAATGCACTGTATGTAACAAATAAGGACATTGAGCAGTTTTACTTAACACAAAAAAGACACAAATTTATAAGTTAAAACATAGTTCAAAAATTTTGCTCTGATACCACTAAAACATGTCACACCTTACCCCTCTGTAAGGCATAACATGATCCTGTAGAATACCTAATGAACTACCGAACTTCACCTACCGATAACTCATTAAGTACCCTACAAGGGATTTTGAAACAATTTTCTTACTTTTATAAGTGGTGAGCATTTTCTAATAGGTATTAAAATCATTTATTTGAAGATTTAAAACTAGTAAAAATTTTTATCCTATTTTATTTTTCCGCAAATTTTATAGAAATTTCGGCAGAGTGCCGTCTGTATTTTGAGAAAACAGTTCTTCAAATTCCTGTAAAAAGCACTTCCAATTATTTATTTCAGCCTCTTCTTCAAATTCACAATCAATTTCAACATCATTTATCAATCTCCAAAAATTCAAATCCATAATTTGCAATATTCAACATTCATCAAAATACCATTAATCAATTTCATTCAATTTAAAACAAAATACTTCCATTTATATTTCATTAAAGATAAAACAATTTATATACATCATTACAAAAATTTACATTAAAAGAAATTCAAACTAAAATTTATTACAAACTTTATACAAGCTGCTCAAGACCAATTTTACGTGTCCATACATTTACGTACATTACATACATCAAAATAAATTTTTACAGTTAGGGTATAAAATATACCCGATAACTTCAAGCAGGTAGGTCCTCAATCCTTAGCAGCTCAGTCTGCTGCTCCTCTAGTCTCTAAATCTGCTACAGCAATAACAGCCATCTCTGAGTACTAGGACTCAGTGGTTCACAATATACAAAAATAATCTTTATACAGAATTTAAATCATATTTATTTAAAAATTGGACTGAACATGAGCGTTAAACACAAAACATGAATTATGAGATTTTAATCCAAACAATTTCATTTTGAAGTGTTAAAACCAATTTCATAAAACCCACAGTTATATCATGCCATTCGAAACAAATATAATCTCAATAGCTAGAGGCTAAGAAGAAGTCACATCACAAGGCTAGCTAGCTCAAATATATGGATATCCATTCAATTTCTTCTTCTACTAGCACATACCTCAGCACTTCAGCCAGAGAAGGAATCAAAATTTGAAACTGATTACCCCCACTAGTCATGCTAGTGAGGTGTTCAAATATGTGGTCATGACACTGTGGTTTCAAAACTTATCTTAACAATTTACTAAACATTGCTAATTCAAATATACACAAATAACTTTCAACAATTTAAATAAAAAATATCATAAATACTTCATCATAATGATGTCACAATTAAATATTTCAAATTTGTCACACCCTACCCCTCTGTAAGGCATAACATGATCCCATAGTATGCCTAATGAATTACCAACTTCATCTACTGATAACCCATTAAATACACTACAAGGGATTTTAAAACTTTTCTTACTCCTTTTTACAGTGGTGAGCACTATTTACAGGTGTTAAAAAATTTTTTGAACTGAAGTGAAACAGCTAACACATTTGAATTATTAGTAATTTATATAAAAATTTTAGCGGACTGCCATTTGTATTTTGAATAAAATAGTTCTTCAAAAACTTGTAAAAAGAACTTCAAATATATTTCTCAATCTCAACCTCAGTATTTAATCAACACAATATGTTTTTCAGTAATTTCAAAGGCTGATATAAAAGAAATATAACACAATATTTACAAACCAAAATAATTTACAATTTATTTTATAACTTTAATATACAATTTTAATTTACAACTGCTCAAAACCAAGAACACTATATACATAAAGTGAACATACATTACAATGTAAAATGCAAGCTATGGTATACTCAATATACCCAATGATCTCTCAATGTAGTACTAGCAACCTAGTCTGCTGCCCTGTTAGTTTGTCTACCTGCTACAGCAATGAAAAGCTATCGCTGAGTAAAATTTATTCAGTGGTGCACAATAACAATTTGAAATGTGATATATAAATCTTTTATTGACAATTCACAAATCAAATAATTCACAATTCCATTTCACAATTTACAAAGTT
This sequence comes from Hevea brasiliensis, assembly GCF_030052815.1. Taxonomy (NCBI): domain Eukaryota; kingdom Viridiplantae; phylum Streptophyta; class Magnoliopsida; order Malpighiales; family Euphorbiaceae; genus Hevea; species Hevea brasiliensis. The sequence continues at coordinate 77,156,715 of NC_079497.1, read as the reverse complement.
CATATAACACCATTTGATCAAATAACTGAATAATACAGTTTTGCCAATCAATAACACTATTTGATCAAATAACTGAATAACACAGTTTTGCCCATCAATAACATAATTTGATCAAATAACTGAATAATATTGTTTTGCCAATCAATAACACAATTTGATCAAATAACTGAATAATACAGTTTTTCCAATCAATAACACAATTTAGGCCATGACCCAATTTTTTCGTACATGCCGTGTTGTACACCACGACAAGACACACTCACCCCAATAATCGAAATCAATGAGGGAGGAAGCTAGCTACATAATGAGTACTCATCCACACTCACCTCAGACTGGCAAGTCAAAGAGGTAGGAACATAATCACACTCACCCCAGACTGATAAGTCAAAGAGGGAGGAATATAATCACACTCACCCATAAATGGAGGAGGAACATAGTAACATGTCATGCCAAGTGTGAATCAAAATAATTCCAAATCACAATATTTAAATATTTCATACAAACCACAAATCATATTTTATCTCAAAATTTCCATTTGCAATGTAGGCAACACAATAATTTCCAAATAATATTCCCAAAACCAAAACAATAAAAAATTATTCATAACTTATTTCTCCAAATAAATTTTCTAGTAAAAGCAGTGAATATAAAAGTATTGTACACGGACACAATTTAAAACTATAATGTTCAATTAAATTTTTCAGTAGAAAATGAGAAGTCAAAATTATTGTGCACAAACACAATTTAAAACAATAACATATAAATAATCATAATTTATTTCAATTGAAAAATTTTAAAGAAATAACTATTGTGCACAAACCTCTGATATATGCCTCTTGGTGCTGACTCAATGGTTCCTTCCCCTTCCCTGAGTCTTTGCTAACTGAAACACACAATATGAAGCGTTTCAGTACTCATTTAAATAGTCTCTAACAATAAGGTTCAATAATTAACTTATTGAATTCTATTATTTCTTTAGTCAACCTAACATGTCGACCCTCGATGCATTCTAGGTTAATTAGGTTTTAATGTTACCAAAATGTCACATTTGTAGCCTTTTAGTATTGGTACATGTTACCAAATTCAGTTCCATGTATATTACATTTTATTGCAATTTGTCGGATTACGGTATACTAATTTGACCTAGCCGAATGACCTAGTTCCCTCGGTTTTCAGGTTTCGATCAAAACTACAAACTTGTAGATCTATGTCATATTGCACGCAGGGCAGAATTTCAGGTCATTCTGAGTTATGTAGACCAAGTTATGGTCATTTTACTATTGCTGGTCAAAATGCATCAAAATTGGTCACTTTAGGTCATTTTAGGTCATTTTAGGTTCGGCCAGTTTTTGGAACCGAATTTGTGCAAGCTATTTGACTTACTTATGGTCTTTTCTGGGCTTTGGTGTCTTCATAAGACTTGTAGATATATGTCTCAACTATTCATGATAAAACTTTTAGGTCAATTGGACCTGTTTTGAGTGAGTAATGGCCAAAACACTAACTGTTGCCCAAATGGTGAATTTTCAGGCCTTAAATGCACTAATCCGGATTTGGTCATTTTTTAAGTTACCTTCCAAGTAAAATTTTGGTAAGCTTCCTTCATGAATGTCGGCACTTTTTGTGCCTAGTTTCACCTTCAATTGGTCTTATACTGATTGGAGCCACACACTTAAGGTTCTAGGCCCAAAACTTAGACTGCCCTATTGCATTTTGTTCATTACTCATTAAAAGATACATTTAACACTTACCAAACTACATATTCATGCCAATTCTGGTTTGTACCATAACCTAAACACATTTTACTTCACATTATTGGTCATTTTGGCAGCTTATAACCACACTTAATATGCTCCTTATAGTACAGAATTTATCAAGTCTAAATTACAACAATTTAACTACATAACCAAGCTCATTCACATGTCCAAACTCAAACCCTTATACACATGTACAAGCTGCCACAACAAGTACCATAATTCAACCATAATATTTCATAAACCAAACCATAAAGCAACATATTTCTGGTTCACAATTCAGGCTGTCGATTCATACCTCTCCTTGGATTAATTTCCAAGCTTCCAAAATCAAGTGTACATTTACATACATCTAATATACATTACCAAATTTATTCCTACACTTATAAACACTTCATCAACACTTTAATCTACCATTTACATACAAGAATAAACTGCCCTCAATGAGTTTCCATGGTTGCCAAAAATAAACATCTCCCTTAAAACATCAAACTCCAAAATTCTTTCCATAATTCAAGTACCCATAACATCCTCGCAAACTTTAATGAAGCAATAATAAAAAACACATGCTTACCTCTTTGGAAACTCTTCAAAACCTCTCCAAAACTTGATCTTCTTGTTACCTATCTACTGACCAAGGTGTATGGACAACTTTTAGTGAAGGGAGTTAGTGAAATGGAGGTTGGATTCATGGTTGCATGGAGCTTGGCCATGGATGGCCACGGAGGTTTCCTTCCTTCTTGGTTTTGGATGGCTTTTGGGAGGTTGAAGAAGATGGATTATTTATGTCCAAATGAAGGTTAATAGTCCACTTAAGGGCGTTAATGGAGCACCATGGAAAGATTTAATATTTGTTTATTCTAAAATTTCCAAATTCCATATTTTTCCTCCTAACTTTTGCTTTTTAGATTACGTACCACTATTTTAATTTTTCTTGGTATTTTTCAAGTGTAATATCATTTATTTTTAATGGACATTTATTTTCAAGTGTAATACAACTCGGGGTGTCAAATGACCACAATGCCCCTGTTCGGGTTGCATTCCCAATTTTTCGGTAATACCGAGTTTTGTCCGTTTTTCGATTTCTCACTTTTTCTGTGATATTTCTAATGGTATTTATGCTTCAATAGATGTCTATTTAAGCCTTAAAAATATTTTCTAGGGTTCCCCATGGTCCAGGGGTAGTCAACGGTCCACACTGCGACTTTCCGGTGCGGTCACCCATTGCTAGGGTTCTCGGCTCGTTTAACTTTGTTACATTTCATTGCTATTATTTTTCCCTTGTTTTTCTTGTCTTTTCTTTTCTTGTATTTCATTATTCTATGTCTCTTCACTAATATTTAAATATAGTTCTAGGCATCCTAGCTGTCCGGACAAACACTGGTCACCGGAGCAGTAGAATGCACTACCAAACATAGGGGTGTTACAAAATTATTCAAAATAATATGCAGAAGAAAATTTATAGAAATTCTACGTTGTGCACAAACCTTATATGAGTCACCTTTTTGGCCTTGGCTTGACACTTCAGGTTCCTTCCCAGTATTCTTTTCCACTGAAACATACAGTTTCACAGTGTTTCAGCATCATAACTTTGCATAAATCCAAAAATAAATTTAAATTTACTTTTACCTAACTTTAATGTGCTAAACTTGACATTCTTTAAAATTTGTGTTTCGGGTTACTATTTACGACACTATTCAAGTCAATTTGTTGACTTTCTAAGGCTTAATAGGTATGGGAATTCCAACTTCACCCACATACCACATTTTGGTTACTAAATTTGTTGGTTTTGGTTGTTTACTCAAAATCTAAGTCTTTTAGGCAAATTTGCAAATTTTCAATTTTGGTGTCTTAAGATGCACTATTTCATTGGTCATTTTTTTGTTAGAATTTGGCAAAACTTTCTTCATAGAAAATGTTCCCTATTGTCTTAACTTTATTCTCCTTTTTGAATCACCCCATTTGAAGTTTTGTAGCTCAAGTTATAGCCATTTGAATCATGGCTGCCGGATTGGACCTGACCCAGATTTCTGGGCACCAAATTGGTTCTGGCAGTTTTAGGTCACCAAATTTGGGTGGCCAAATGACTTGGTTAAGGGCATAATTTGGATTGGTATTCTCCATGAAAGTTTTAGGTCTATATCTTAGCTATCCACTGGAAAATGTTCAGGCCATTTAGACCTGCCTAGCCCAAGTTATGGCCAAATGAACAAATACTATTCATTTGATCATTTTTGTACAGGTCAGACTGCAGAAATTTGGATTTGGTCAATTTGTTCACTAGGTTTTGGTAACTTTTTGGGCATGATTCCCAAATGAAAAATGTGTAATTTTGTGTCTATTTTTATTCCCAATTGGCCTCACACCAATTAGGCTTGTAAATTTTCATTTTTTGTCCCTAAAAGGGACCTTAGTTCTGTTGCCTGCATACTGCCCACATTCAATCCGAATCTAAACCAAATTCTAACACATCCAACATACATCAATTGGTCACAAATGACCATTTTCCATCTCAAACAAGGTCAAATACACCATTTGACCACTTCTCCAAATTTTTGGCTTCCAAACCCTTGGTGCCAAAACCCTAACTACACCATTTTGAAATTTTATGCAATTTTAGTCATTATTCAATACCTACCCATATATTTCAACTCAATTATGATTTTTAATTCATCAAAACCATGAAATCTCTACTCCCTTAAGGCTGCCTGAAATTCATAATTGGTCCCCCAAAGATGTTTTCTTTTGATTTTTAAGTTGAGTTCTAGGTTAGTTAAGCTAACACACAATCAATAAACTGAATTTTTCAACTTAAATTACTAACCTCAACTTGGATGTTAATCTTCAATTTTCTTCTTCTTTTCTTCGTTCGTTTCTTGCTCAAGCTTCTTCTCAAGTGAAGTCAACAAGTTTTTATGGTCTGATTTTGGAAAATTTAGGGTTTAGTGGGGAAAACTCAAGCTTTACCAAGCTTTAATGGTGGTTTTGGCAATGGAGGAGAGTGAAATGGTGAGGTTGCCGAATTTGTGGGAGAGAAGAGCTGATTTTTTTTGTTTTAATTTTATGTATTTTAGGTCTTATTTTGTGTATTTGAATTGGTAAAAAATTGTGGGAAATTAAAAATTAATTTTGACATCATAATTGATGTCATTAACATGATGTAAGAAAACTTGTTCTTTTCTCTTTTTTTTTTATTTATTTTTCTTTAGTTCTTTAATTTAATTCTGGATTTCAAAATTTTCTTTTCTCCGATTTTATTTGACATTCAGGTCAGGAGTCAGCTCTCGGGGTCAATTGACCAAATTGCTCCTCACCGGTTCGGCCTGATTTGCTAATAATTCAATATTTTTTCTGGCTCCCTGACCTAATTATTTGACTGGCTTAACAATTCTTTTTCGTGATTTTCTCTTTTCCACTGTGTTCGTAATAGTCCTAAGGACTGCGGCGTCACATTTTACGGTTCGAAATTTTAGTTTAAATTGACTTCGTAATCCTTCCCGAAAAGGTCACCCATCGCTGTGACTCTCGACTCATTTAACTTCTTATGTTCTGTTTTTCTTATTCATACTTAACTAATTGGCAATTACTAATTATTTGTTTTAGGGCTTATCTAGTTGTCTTAGATGTGGTTCTAATCCCCTTAATTATCTGGATCAACTCTGGTCACCGAAACAGTGAAATATACCAGGCTATGCAAATAGGGGTGTTACAATTCTCCCCCCCCCCCCCCAAAAAAAAAATAAATTTCATCTCGAAATTTTACCTGGTATCAATCTTTGAACAGCTGTGGGTGTTGTCTCCTCATGTCCTCCTCTCGTTCCCAAGTAGCTTATTGGCTCTAATGATGGTTCCACAGCACTTTTACCAATGGTATCTGCTTGTTTCGTAGCTGCTTCACGTCATAAGCTAGAATCTCTATGGGTTCTTCTTCATATGTGAGGTCTAGATTCACTTCAATTTCTTCTACTAGTAGTACATGAGATGGGTCTGATCGATACCTCCTCAACATAGACACGTGAAAGACATTATGTATCTTCTCCAACTTTGGAGGTAGCGCCAAACGATATGCCAAAGGACCCACTCTTTCTAGAACCTCATATGGCCCAATGAAATAAGGACTCAGTTTCCCCTTTTTGCCGAATCTCATAATTCTCTTCCAAGGAGAAACCTTGAGGAATACTTTCTCACCCACAGCATACTCAATATCTCTTCTCTTTAAATCAATGTAGGACTTCTAACGGTCTGATGCAGTCTTAAGTCGATCTCTGATCATCCTGATTTTCTCTTCAGTTTTCTGAATAATTTCGGGTCTAATCATCTTTCTTTCACCCACGTCATCCCAACACAACGGGGTTCTATATTTTCTGCCATACAAAGCTTCATATGGAGGCATCCCAATGCTTGATTAGTAGCTGTTGTTGTAAGCAAACTCAATCAAAGGCAAGTGTGTATCCCAACTGCCCTCAAACTCAATCACACAAGCCCGTAGCATGTCCTCCAAGATCTAAATTACTTTCTCAGACTGGCCATTGGTCTGTGGGTGGAATGCCGTGATAAAGTTCAATCTAGTTCCTAGGGCTCTCTGAAGACTCCCCCAGAATCTAGAAGTGAACCTAGCATCTCTGTCTGATACGATGGATACTGGCACTCCATGTAGTCTCACAATCTCATCAATGTACAACTTGGCCAATCTTTCTAAATTGTAGTCCATCCGGACTGGCAAAAAATGAGCACACTTGGTCAATCTGTCAACAATGACCCAAACTGCATATGACTCTTCAGTGTCCTCACAAGTCCCATCATAAAATCCATCGTTATTCTCTCCTGATTTCCATTCTGGTACTGGTAGTGGATGTAATAACCCAGCGAGTACTTGATGCTTTGCCTTCACTTGCTAACAAGTTAGGCATTTGGAAACAAACTCTGCCACATCTCTTTTCATACCCATCCACCAGTAATGCTCCTTTAGCCCGCTATACATTTTTGTGCCACCAGGGTGCAGGGCAAAAGGAGACTTATGTGCTTCCTTTAAAATGATCTGCCTCAAATTAACATCATTAGGAACACACATTCTGCCCTGGTGTAGCAGTAGACCATCATCTCTAACTGAGAACTCATGTTTCTTGCCCTGCCTGACTTCTTCCAACAGCTTCTGATACCTTTCATCATTCTGAGTAGCCATTCTAATTTGATTAATCAACACTGGCTGTACATGCCATGCAACTGCTGTCTGCCCCTCATCATTAATCTCTAAGCTGGCATATAATGATCTCAACTCATGTACCATAGACAAAGGAGTAACCCGTAGACTTGCCATAGTCTTGCAACTTAAGGCGTCAGCCACAACATTAGCTTTCCCTGGCTGATAGTCTATCAGACAATCATAGTCTTTTATTAACTCTAACCATCTCCTCTGTCTCAAATTTAGCTCTTTCTGGGTACCCAAATACTTCAAACTCTTATGATCTGTGTAGATGTAGCACTTTTCCCCATACAAATAGTGTCTCCAGATCTTAAGAGCAAACACAATAGCTGTAAGCTCCAAATCATGTGTTGGATAATTCCTCTCATGCGATTTCAACTGACATGATGCATAGGCAATGACATTTCGATCTTGCATCAATACACAACCTAACCCATTATGAGAAGCATCACTATAAACTGTATATTCTTTACCCGGAGTAAGTAAAGTCAAGACTGGAGCTTCAGTCAAACATTTCTTCAATTCATCAAAACTCTATTGGCATTTATCCGTCCACTGAATTTTCACATCTTTTCGAAGTAATTTGGTCAATGGAGATACCAACATGGAAAATCCCTTCACAAATGGATGGTAGTATCCAGCTAACCCCAGAAAACTGCGAATCTCTGTGATATTTCTTGGTGGCCTCTAATTAAGGACGGCTTCTATCTTACTTGGATCTACCTTGATGCCCTCTACTGATACTACATGCCCCAAGAAAGATATTTCCTTTAGGTAAAATTCACACTTCGACAATTTGGCGTATAGTTGTTTCTCCCTCAAAGTCTGTAGTACAATCCGCAGATGTCTATCATGCTGTTCTGCACTCCTCGAATAGACCAATATATCATCTATGAATACCACAACAAATTGGTCAAGGTATGGTCTGAAGATAGTGTTCATCAGATCCATAAAAGTAGCTAGAGCATTAGTTAACTCGAATGGCATGACCAAGAACTCATAATGGCCATAGCGGGTTCTAAAGGCAATTTTAGGAATACTCTACTCTTGTACTTTCAACTGATAATAACCTGACCTCAGGTCAATTTTGGAGAACACAGCTGCACCCCTTAACTGGTCAAACAAGTCATCAATATGGGGCAATGGATATCTATTCTTTATTGTCACCTTATTTAACTGGCGATAGTCAATGCATAACTGGAGAGTGTCATCTTTCTTCTTTACAAACAACACTGGTGCTCCCCAAGGTGACACACTAGGGCGGATAAAGCCCTTATCAAGTAGCTCTTGCAATTGCACTTTCAATTCTTTCAATTCTGCAGTGCCATTCTATATGGTGTTATGGAGATTGGGTCCACACCAGGCATAACATCAATCTCAAACTGCACCTCTCTTTCTGGAGGTTATCCTAGCAAATCATCAGGAAATACATCTGAAAAAGTCACATACTGCAGGGATGTCCCTCAGTGTTAGACTCCCCACTTGGGTGTCTATCACATGTGCCAAATATGCTTTACACCCCTTTTTGATCATCTTTCTGGCTAGTGCAGCCAAAATAATGTTTGATGGCAGTAAATGCCTCTCCCCATGTATTACCACATCACCGTACAGAGGGAGATCAAAAGTGACTATCTTCAGTCTATAGTCAATCATAGCGTGATGCCTGGCTAACCAATCCATGCCCAAGATGATATCATAACCTTTGAAGGGCATTTCAATCAAATTTAACAGAAAGACATGTCCTTGGATCACTAAAGGACAGTCTCTATAGATTCTGTTAACCCGAACCTCTTGTCCTAATATACTAGTTACTAGCACTTCAAAACCCATTTGGACACACGGAACAGCAAGTGAACTGACTATGCTAGCACTAACATATGAGTGGGTTGAACCTGGATCAAACAACACAAATACATCTTGATCAGAGATAGAGAATGTACCTGCTACCACATTAGAAGTCTCAGCCTCTTCTCATTGTCTCATCTTGTACACTCTGGCTGAAGCACTTCCTTGTGCCGACTGACCAACAGTACCCTGACTGCTAGAAGCAGTGCCTCTACCTCTACCTCTTCCTCTGCCAACTGATTGTAACCTCTTGGAGCAGGACTCTGAATAGATCCTTCTGCAGTAGTAGGAGTTAGACCGAATCTAGGAGCACTAGTGGAGTCTTTAGCTAAATAGCCCTTGCCTCCACAGTTAAAGCAGACTCCTGTAACCTAATAGCATTCTCCCCTACGAATGTTGCCACAAGTCTCACAGAGGCAGGCAGGATATGAACCCCTGCTCGACTGCTGACCAGACTTAGGGGGTCTCTGTCCAGAGAATCGGCCCCTTCCAAATCTTCCACTTCAACCTCTGCTAGGTCCACCAAATTTCTTCCTCTTCCCAGAAGTACCACTAGGACTTGGCTCTACTGAATTTTCACCTTTATCTTTCTCTATTTTCTTAGTCCTTTCTGATTTTTTTTTTTACAAGTGTCGCTTCTAATTCAATCCTTTTTAGCACAAGTGCTTGAGAGATGAGTTCTGAAAAATTGCTGTGTCTGAATCCCACTACTTGCATTCTCAAACTGGGCTTCAAACCCGTCTCAAATCTTTTGCACCTTTCCTTGTTGGTAGAAAGGAGACTCCTAGCATAGTGGCTTAAACGGGAGAACTCCCTCTCATATTCTGCCACTGTTTTGTTACCTTACTTCATACTTAAAAATTCTTGCAATTTTTATCAACATATGCATCTGGGACGTATTTCTGTCTAAACTCTTTGATGAAGTCATCCTAGGTCAGTACTGGTGGTTCAGCCAAGCTGTGGGGCATGGTCTTTCACCAATCATACGCATCCCCTTGCAGTAGCGACATGGAGCATTCAAATTTTAGCTCATCTTGGTAGTGCAGCTTCTTAAACACTCTGTCCATTCTTTCTAACCATTGCTCTGCCTCTAAAGGGTCTACTGTACCTTGAATTCAGTAGCTCCATACTTTAATAACTTATCATACTGTCTGGCTGGAGGCAGTGGTTGTACCATAGGTGTCTGGGGTGGAGCTTAAGCCGGCATACCCTCAGCCATTTGTTGAAACATTGCCGCCATCTGCTGTGCAAACTGTGTAGGAAATTGCGGCATTTGAGGGGCTGGTGCTAATAATTCACTGACGTTTTGTAGAGCTAGGGCTTCCCCTTGTGCCTCAGCTTCAACAGATTGCTCGACTGAGCGATGCCCTTCTTCCATTTCAGTCTGAAGTTAGGGTATCTCCTGAACAAATAACACAAGGAGATTCCCTCCGTTAGTTCATATTTATGATGTAATGCACTGTATGTAACAAATAAGGATATTGAGCAGTTTTACTTAACACAGAAAAGACACAAATTTATAAGTTAAAACATAGTTCAAAAATTTTGCTCTGATACCACTAAAACATGTCACACCTTACCCCTCTATAAGGCATAACATGATCCCATTGAATACCTAATGAACTACCGAACTTCACCTACCGATAACTCATTAAGTACCCTATAAGGGATTTTAAAAAAATTTTCTTACTTTTATAAGTGGTCAGCATTTTCTAATAGGTATTAAAATCATTTATTCGAAGGTTTAAAACTAGTAAAAAATTTTATCCCATTTTATTTTTCCGCAAATTTTATAGAAATTTTGGCAGAGTGCCGTCTGTATTTTGAGAAAACAGTTCTTCAAATTCCTATAAAAAGCACTTCCAATTATTTATTTCAACCACTTCTTCAAATTCATAATCAATTTCAACATCATTTATCAATCTCCAAAAATTCAAATCCACAATTTCCAATATTCAACATTCATCAAAATACCATTAATTAATTTCATTCAATTTAAAACAAAATACTTCCATTCATATTTCATTAAAGATAAAATAATTTATACACATCATTACAAAAATTTACATTAAAAGAAATTCAAACTAAAATTTATTACAAACTTTATACAAGCTGCTCAAGACCAATTTTACATGTCCATACATTTACATACATTACATAAATCAAAATAAATTTTTACAGTCAGGGTATAAAATATACCCGATAACTTCAAGCAAGTAGGTCCTCAATCCTCAGTAGCTCAGTCTGCTGCTCCTCTAGTCTCTAAATTTGCGATAGCAATAACAGCCATCGCTGAGTACTAGGACTCAGTAGTGCACAACATACTAAAAAAATCTTTATGCAGAATTTAAATCATATTTATTCAAAAATTTGACTGAACATGAGAGTTAAACACAAAACATGAATTATGAGATTTTAATCCAAACAATTTCATTTTGAAGTGTCAAAACCAATTTCATAAAACCCACAGTTATATCATGCCATTCGAAACAAATATAATCTCAATAGCCAGAGGCTAAGGAGAAGTCACATCACAAGGCTAGCTAGCTCAAATATATGGATATCCATTCAATTTCTTCTTCTACTGGCACACACCTCAACACTTCAGCCAGAGAAGGAATCAAAATTCAAAACTGATTACCCCCACTAGTCATGCTAGTGAGGTGTTCAAATATGTGGTCATAACACTGTGGTTTCAAAACTTATCTTAATAATTTACTAAACATTGCCAATTCAAATATACACAAATAACTTTCAACAATTTAAATCAAAAGCATCATAAATACTTCATCATAATGATGTCACAATTCACTATTTCAAATTATTCAAAACAATATGCAGAAGAAAATTTATAGAAATTCTATGTTGTGCACAAACCTTATATGAGTCGCCTTTTTGGCCTTGAATCGACACATCGGGTTCGTTCCCGGTATTCTTTTCGACTGAAACGTACAGTTTCACAGTGTTTCAACATCATAACTTAGCATAAATCCAAAAATAAATTTAAATTTACTTTTATGTAACTTTAATGTGCTAAACTTGATGCTCCTTAAAATTTGTGTTTTAGATTACTATTCACGACACTATTCAAGTCAATTTGTTAACTTTCTAAGGCTTAATAGGTATGGAAAATCCAACTTCACCCACATACCACATTTTGGTTACTAAATTTTTTGGTTTTGGTTGTTTACTCAAAATCTAAGTCTTTTAGGCAAATTTACAAATTTTCAATTTTGGTGTCTTAAGTTGCACTATTCCATTGGTCATTTTTCTGTTAGAATTTAGCAAAACTTTCTTCATAGAAAATGTTTCCTATTATCTTAACTTTATTCTCCTTTTTGAATCACTCCATTTGGAGTTTTGTAGCTCAAGTTATAGCCATTTTAATCATGGCTGTTGGATTGGACCTAACCCAGATTTCTGGGCACCAAACTGGTTCTGGCAGTTTTAGGTCACCAACTTTGGGTGGCCAAATGACTTCGTCAAGTTCATAATTTGGGTTGGTGTTCTTCAAAAAAGTTTTAAGTCTATATCTCAGCTGTCCACTGGTAAAATTTCAGGTCATATAGACCTGCCTAGCCCATGTTATGGCCAAATGAACAAACACTGTTTATTTGGTCATTTATGTAAAGGTCAGACTGTAGAAATCCAGATTTGGTCAATTTGTTCACTAGGTTTTGGTCACTTTTTGGGCATAATTCCTAAATGAAAAATGTGTAATTTTGTGTCTATTTTCATTCCCAATTGGCCTCACACCAATTGGACTTGTAAATTTTCATTTTTGGTCCCTACAAGGGACCTTGGTTCTGCTGCCTGCATGCTGCCCACATTCAATCCGAATCTAAACCAAATTTTAACACTTCCAACATACATCAATTGGTCACAAATGACCATTTTCCATCTCAAACAAGGTCAAATACACCATTTGACCACTTCTCCAAATTTTTGTTTTCCAAACCCTAGGTGCCAAAACCCTAACTACACCATTTTGAAATTTTATGCAATTTTAGTCATTATTCAATACCTACCCATATATTTCAACTCAATTATGCTTTTTAATTCATCAAAACCATGAAATCTCTACTCCCTTAAGGCTGGCTGAAATTCATAATTAGTCCTCCAAAGATGTTTTCTTATGATTTTTAAGTTGAGTTCTAGGTTAGTTAAGCTAAACACACAATTAATAAACTGAATTTTTCAACTTAAATTACTAACCTCAACTTGGATGTTAATCTTCAATTTTCTTCTTCTTTTCTTCTTTCTTTTCTTGGTCAAGCTTCTTCTCAAGTGAAGTCAACAAGTTTTTATAAACTGATTTTGGAAAAGTTAGGGTTTAGTGGGGAAAACTCAAGCTTTACCAAGCTTTAATGGTGGTTTTGGCAATGGAGGAGAGTGAAATGGTGAGGTTGCCAAATTTATGGGAGAGAAGAGCTGATTTTTTTTGTTTTAATTTTATGTATTTTAGGTCTTATTTTGTGTATTTGAATTGGTTAAAAATTGTGGGAACTTAAAAATTAATTTTGACATCATAATTGATGTCATCAACATGATGTAAGAAAACTTTTTCTTTTCTCTTTTTTTTTTTATTTTTCTTTAGTTCTTTAACTTAATTTTCGATTCTGAAATTTTCTTTTCTCCGATTTTATTTGACAGTCAGGTCAAGAGTCTGCTCTTGGGGTCAATTGACCAAATTGCCCCTCGCCGGTTCGACCCAATTTGCAAATAATTCAATATTTCTTCCGACTCCTTGACCTAATTATTTGACTGGCTTAACAATTCTTTTTCGTGATTTTCTCTTTTCCACTGTATTCGTAATAGTCCTAAGGACCGCGGCGTCACATTTTACGGTTCGAAATTTGAGTTTAAATTGACTTCGCAATCCTTCTCGAGAAGGTCACCCATCGCTGTGAGTCTCGGCTCATTTAACTTCTTATGTTCCGATTTTCTTATTCGTACTTAACTAATTGGCAATTACTAATTATTTGTATTTAGGGCTTATCTAGTTGTCTTAGATTAGGTTCTAATCCCCTTAATTATCTGGACCGACTCTGGTCACCGGAATAGTGAAATATACTAGGCTATACAAATAGGGGTGTTACGGAATGTACGGAACTACTTAGTATGAGGGTGTTACATCGGTTATTTGCAAAATCGTCTTTATTATTTAAATAATGAAAACAAAACAACTTTAAGCAATCATGTAACACCCCTAAGTTCGGTAGTGCGTTTTACTGTTCCGGTGACCAGTGTTGTCCGGATAGCTAGAATGCCTAGAACTACACTTCAATATGAGTGAGGAGACATTAAATAATGAAATACAAGAAAAGAAAATACAAGAAAAATAAAGGAAAAATAATAGTAAAGAAATGCAACTAAGTTAAGCGAGCCGAGAACCCTAGCGATGGGTGACAACACCAGGAAGTCACGGCGTGGACCGTTGACTAGCCCTGGACCGCGGGGAACCCTGGAAAATATTTTTAAGACTTAAAGAGACACCTATTGAAGTATAAATATCATAAGAAATATTAAAGAAAAATTAAATAATTAGTACAAAGAAAAGTGAGAAATCGAAAAACGGACAAAACCCGGTGTTACCGAAAAATCGGGAATGCAACCCGAACAGGGGCATTGTGGTCATTTGACACCCCGAGTTGTCTTTTGACCTAAATTTCCATTAAAAATAAATAATATTACACTTGGAAAATATAATGAAAAAATTAATTTAGTGGTACCTAATGTAAATAACAAAAATGTAGTGTAAATGGAGTAATTATCACTTAAAACTTATTAAATGATTATCCTAGCATTAGTGGAGCACTATGGGAATTAAAAATTCACTAAGTGGGCAGATTAGTCCACTAATGTCTTCTTCTTCCTCTCAAATCCTCACTTTGCCGAATTGAATTTTCTCTCCATTGTCCACCATGGCCACACCTTGCATGCAAGCTCCACTCCTAATGATCAAGCCACAATTTCTCCAATTATTCTTCATTAAACTTGTTCTACACATCATGGGCAGTATGTAGGAAGCAAGAAAAAAAAGTTTTGGTGAAGATTTAACAAGTCTCATCCATAGGTAAGTTTGAGTTTTTGAATATTGCTTTGTTAAAGTTTGTAAGCATGTTATGGGTGTTTGAATTATGAAGAAATTTTTGAGGTTTGATGTTGAATGGGAATGTGTAATTTTGGCAGCCATGGAAATACCGTGAAGGCAGGTTATTTGCACTTGTAAATGGTGAATTAAATGATTGATTAAATATATTGTGTAGGAAATTGTTTAGGTGATGTATACTTAGTATATGTAAATGTAAAGTGAAATTTAAAGCTTGGAAAGTAATGGAATGTAAGTGTACCATTGTGGCAGTTTGCTAACCCTTGAAGAATACTGGAATTCATGCTTGGTTTGTGGAATAATGATTTTAAAATGTGTTGGTTGTTATCGCAGTTTGAGTGTATGTATAGTGGTGTGAAGGTTGGACATGTGAATGAGCTTGGTTATGGAGTTAAATTGTTGTAAATTTAGTTGGGCAAATTCTGCACTTGTTGGTGCACATTGAATGTAATTGTAAGCTGCCAAAATGACCTATAATGTGTTGTGAATTATGTTTAGGTCATGGTACAACCAAAATTAGTTTGAATGTTAAGTTTGGTGAGTGTTAAAAGTGATGTTTGATATGTATGCAAGAATTGCAATAAGGCAGTTTGTGTTTTAGGCCTATAACTTTAAGTGTGTGGCTCCAATTGGTATGAGACCAATTGGAGGTGAAACTAGACACAAAATGTGCCAACTTTCATGAAGGAAGCTTGCCAAAATTCTGCTTGCAAGGTAGCTTGAAAAATGACCAAATCCGGATTAAGTGCAAGTGAGACTTGAAAACTGACCATTTGGGCAGCAGTTAGTGTTTAGGCCATAACTCACTCAAAACAGGTCCAATTGACCTGAAAATTTAACCATGAATAGTTAAGACCCATATCTACAAGTATTATGGAGACACCAAAGCCCAGAAATGACCATAAGCAAGTCAAAAAGCTTACACAAGTTCGGGTCCAAAAACTGGCCGAACCAAAGTTGACCAAATTGACCTAAAATGACGAAATTTGATGCCATTTGACCAGCAACAGTAAAATGACCATAACTTGGTCTACATAACTCAGAATGACCTGAAAGTTTGCCCCGCGTTCCATAAGACATAGATCTACAAGTTGGTAGTTTTGACCAAAACCCGAAAACCGAGGGAACTAGGTCGTCCGGCTAGGTCAAACTAGTATCCCGGAATCCAGCAAGTTGCAATAAAATGCACTAAACAAGAAAATGAAATTGGTAACATGTACCAACCCTAAAAGACTATCGAATGTGACATATTAGTAACACTAAAACCTAATTTACCTAGAACGCATCGAGGGTCGATATATTAGGTGATTAAGCAAATAATAGCTTTCAGTGAATTACTTATCAAGCATTATCGATAGAGACAGTTTAATTTAGTACTGAAACACTTTAAATTGTGTTTCTCAGTTAGTAAAGACTCAGGGAAAGGGAAGGAAACACTGAGTCAGAGCCAAGAGACAGTTATCAGAGGTTTGTGCACAATAAGTATTTCTTTTGAATTTTTCAATTGAAATAAATTACGATTATTTATATGTTATTGTTTTAAATTGTGTGCACAATATTTATTTCTTTTGAATTTTTCAATTGAAATAAATTATGATTATTTGTATGTTATTGTTTTAAATTGTGTTTGTGCACAATATTTATTTCTTTTGAATTTTTCAATTGAAATAAATTATGATTATTTGTACGTTATTGTTTTAAATTGTGTTTGTGCACAATAAGTTTGACTTCTCATTTTCTACTTAAAAATGAGTTATGAATAATTTTTTATTGCTTTGGTTTTGGGAATATTATTTGGAAATTATTGTGTTGCCAACTTTGCAAATGGAAATTTTGAGATAAAATGTGATTTATGGTTTGTATGAAATATTATGATTTGAAATTGTTTTGATTCACATTTGGCATGACACTGTTGATATATTCCTCCCTCTTTGACCTATCAGTCTGGGGTGAGTGTGATTATGTTCCTCCCTCTTTGACTTCCCAGTCTGAGGTGAGTGTGGATGAGTACTCATTATTCAGCTAGCTTCCTCCCTCATTGATTTCGATTATTGGGGTGAGTGTGTCTTGTCGTGGTGTACAACACGACATGTGTGGAAAAATTGTGTCATGGCCTAAATTATGTTATCGATTGGCAACATTGTATTATTCAGTTATTTGATCGAATTGTGTTATTGATTTGCAAAATGGTATTATTCAGTTATTTGATCGAATTGTGTTATTGATTTGCAAAACGGTATTATTCAATTACTTGATCAAATTTGTGTTAGATGAATTTTGTAAATTGTGAAATGGAATTGTGAATCATTTGATTTGTGAACTGTCAATAAAAGATTTATATATCGCATTTGAAATTGTTATTGTGCACCACTGAGTAAATTTTACTCAGCGATAGCTTTTCATTACTGTCGCAGGTAGACAGACTGACAGGGCAGCAGACTAGGCTGCTAGTACATTCAGCGAGAAATCATCGGGTATATTGAGTATACCATATTCTGCATTTTATATTGTAATGTATGTTCACTGTATGTATAGTGTTCTTGGTTTTGAGCAATTGTAAATTAAAATTGTACATTAAAGTTGTAAAATAAATTATGAGTTATTTGGACTTGTGAAAATTGTATTATATTTCTTGTATCTCAGTCTTTGAAAAATTATTGTTGATTTGTGTTGAATTATGCTAGAGTTTGAGATTTTGAAAAATATTGAAGTGCTTTTTACAGGTTTTTGAAGAACTGTTTTATCCAAATTATGGAGGGCACTCACAAAATTTTTCTGAAATTACTAATAGTCTAAATGTGTTAGTTAATTCACCTCAGTTCAAAAAGGTTTTTAACACCTGTAAATAGTGCTCACCACTGTAAAAGAAGTAAGAAAAGTTTTTAAAAATCCCTTGTAGTGTATTTAATGGGTTATCAGTAGGCGAAGTTGGTAATTCATTAGGTATACTACGGGATCATGTTATGCCTTACAGAGGGGTAGGGTGTGACAAATCAAATTAAGTTTAATGCAATCATTAAAATTAAATCAAGTCCAAGACAACTTTGGCACTTAAGATTAGGTCATATTCTAGAAGATAGGATTATAAAATTAGAAAAAATAGGAATTTTATCCTTATTAGGTTCTAAACCTATCCCAATTTGTGAATCCTGTTCTAACACCCTCACTGTAGCAATTCCGTATATTCTACTATTTTAGTGACCAGTGTCAGTCTGGACAGCTAGAACATTTGGAAAATATTGAGACTAGAGTGAGGAGTCATAAATAACTCAAATAAGTGTAAGAAAAATTAAGGAAAAATTTTAGAAATAAAATACAACCAAGTTAAATAAGCCAATGCCCTAGCGATGGGTAACTTAGAGGGAAGTTGCGGTTTTCGCAGCTAGAAGCCCTAAACCCGAGAGAAAATTCATGAAATAATTTTTGAGACTCCAGAGAAGAGTCATTCAGGTTTCCATAGCATTAGAATGCCAAGAAAATGCTTAAAAATTTTTTTTAATCAGTATAGATAATTTTAGTCTGTTAAGCCAAACGGAGGGCATTTTGGTCATTTTGTATTCAAAGATATTTTTGGCTAACTTGCCCAGTTAAGTAAATAATTATTATGATATAAAATATGAATAAATATTGTTAAAAATTGAATTGGAAATAAGTAGAAAAGAAAAGAAAAGAAAATGAATTAAAATTACAATTTTGACCTCATGCTTATGTCACTAAGCACTCCCACCCAATCACATTTTGGCACCTCATTATAAACCACCTAAAATGAGTTAAATGGGCTGAAAAATCAAAAGAAAATTCTGTTTTCCTTCTTTCTTCTTCCTTTAGCCGAGACTCATCCCTCTCTCCCATCCACCATTTTTCTTTTCTTTAGCTCAATTTCCCTTAGGTTTTCACCATAAAAACCCTAAGTCCTAATGCTAAAAATTGTCCTAGAGTCTTGCTAAGGTGATAGGTTGCCAAGAAAGTGAAGGGAAAGTTGAAGTTAGCTAAGGGAAAATTCTGCAGACAAAGGTTAGTGCACTAATCATACTCTTTTTCTTTCCTAAGCATAAAATAATAACCTCAACACGAAAATTTTTAAGAATGTAAGTTTAAGCATATTAGAGCTAGAATTGAACATATATAAATTAATTATTGGAATTATTGTGAGATAAGATACTGAAACACTAAGTGGGGTTGAGTTTGATATTTAATCACTTTCCTCCCTCTTTGGCTTTCCAGTCAGGAGGTGAGTTTGGCTGAGTACTCATTATCTAGCTAGCCACCTCCCTCATTGATTTCGATTAGTGGGGTGAGTTTGCCTTGTTGTGATACACACACGGCATGTTCAGAAATTTTGTGTCAATGCCTAAGTTGTGTTATGATTGGCAACACTGTGTTTATTAAATTGTTTGATTAAATTTGTATTATATTAAGCTTTGAAAATTATGATTTGTTATGAATGTGATTTAAAAAAAAATTGTGAAATGCAATTATGAGATTTTTTTTTGAATTATAATTTATTTATAAATGTTTTATGTTATGCATTTTATACTTTATTGTGCACCACTGAGTATTTTTATACTCAGCGATAGCTTATTTTGCTATCGCAAATAAGAGCAAGGAAAAAGCAGTAGGGTGAGCTGCTGAATTGGCAAGGCCTTCACCGATCTTTTTGTATGGGTATTTAATTATACCTTGTAGTTATTTAATGTAAATATTGTAATGTTTTATATATCAATGTAAAGTTGAGCAGTTGTATAATAAATTGTAATAATATTATTTTTGGATTTTATATCTGTAAATTAAACTTGTATATGTAAATTAGCTTTACTGAATGCAATATTGATGGAATTATTTTGAATTGGTTTGATATGAAAATTTTGAGTTGAATTGCGATTATTTGGAGGTTGGGACTTGTGGAAATATTTATTGGAAGTGTTTTTACAGGCCTTTGAAGAACTGTTTTCTCCAAATATAGACGGCACTCTGCCGAAATTTTTTCAAAATTTGTGGACAAATAAAAATGGACAAAAATTTTTACTAGTTTTGAAACTTTAATTAAATGTTTTTAATTCCTACTAAAATACTCACCACTTCCAAAATGTAAGAAAATGGTTTTAAAATCCCTTGTAGGGTACTTAATGAGTTATCGATAGGTGAAGTTCAATAATTCATTAGGTATTCTACGAGATCATGTTATGCCTTACAGAGGGGTAAGGTGTTACATGTTTTAGTGGTATCAAAGCCTGGTTTCGATCCAGGGACCTATGGGTTATGGGCCCACCACGCTTCTACAAAATGATCTCCCTCTTCCATTCCATTTCTCAAAAATTTCTACTTCCCATACAAAAATTCTTCAACTGTGCTCCTCTCTTACTGTAGCAGAGTATGAGCGAGATTTCTCTCGACTAAGCCACTATGCCGGAAGCTTGGTCACCACCCCCAGAGACCAGTGTAAGAGGTTTGAGGCTGGGTTGAGGCCTAGCTTGAGAATGTAAGTAGTGGGGTTTCTACACCAAAATTTCTCTGAATTAATTTCACAAGCCTTGGAACTGGAAAGGATAGAATCAGAATAGGCAGTGAAAAAGAGTACAAAAGAGAAAGAGAAAACTGAAAAGGTTACTAGCCAAACTACTGAGAGTGGCTCTAGGAAAAGAAAACATTTTGGAGGATATAGCTCGCGCGAATCGAATAAAGGTAGATCTTCTGGACAGAAACCATTTCAATTCGATCAACAAACTCAACAGACACACAAAAATACGCTGTCAGATCAACTTTGTGAAACTTGTGGTAAACCACATAGTGGAGTATGTTATAGAGCTATAGGAGCATGTTTTAATTGTGGAGGGACTAGTCATTTTGCTAAGGATTGTGTAAGTCCACGCCGTTATGGATCATTTACCACGTCAGAAGGATCAGCCCAAGTTTCTACCCCGAAGAGTTCACCAGCAATTGGTAGAGGCAGAGGTAGAGGTAGGGGTAGTACACCTGGTAGTCAGAGTACTGTCAATCAACCAGGACAAGGTGATGCTCTAGTGAGAGTATACACTATGCGACAGAGGGACAAGGATGAGACTTTTGACATGGTTGCTGATATTTTCTCGATTCTTAATTAAGATATGTATATGTACAAAAATCAATTTTGATGTGTTAGTGATTAGTCTTTTAGGATAAGAATTACGATAATAAGCGTGATTGGAATTAATTTTGGAAAAGTTTCTAGTGAGAGACATCTCCTAGACTACGATAAACTATAAAGTTAATTAGTAAGCCTAATTAAGTAAGTTATAGTAATATAGTTACCTTAGATGCGGGTAAGGGTATTACTGCTGATAGATGTTAGTGGGTACCATAATCAAAATAAGTTTAAGATATTAGTGGATTTGAAAGAAATAAGATATAGGGAAGTTTGATATATTGGGATGTATCGCAGTAACTATACAATATCATATGAGGTCCTAGAAAAAAATGGATCCGTTAGCACACATATTTGCTTACCCTAGAATTGAAATGAATTCAAAATTAACTTATGCCAGAAGCTCATAAGGAACTTGGTACAAGAGATGAGCAATCGATATGTAAATATTATTAGTTAAAGTGCTATGGACCAGTATTCCGATTATAAAGCTACATAGAAATGTGAGAAAAATATGAAAAAATAACACGTATAACTATTTGAGGATAGATAGTGGACGTAATTTCGAGGATGAAATTTATTTTAAGAGGGTGAGAATTGTAACACCTCTATTTGCATAGCCTGGTATATTTCACTGTTTCGGTGACCGGTATCAGTCTGGATAATTAAGAGCATTAAAACCACATCTAAGACAACTAGATAAGCCCTAAACACAAATAATTAGTAATTGTCAATTAGTTAAGTATAAATAAGAAAAACAGAACACAAGAAGTTAAATGAGCCGAGAGTCACAGCGATGGGTGACCTTCTTAGGAAGGACTACGAAGTCGATTTAAACTCGAATTTCAAACCGTAAAATGTGACGCCGCGGTCCTTAGGACTATTACGAACACATTGGAAAAGAAAAAATCATGAAAAAGAATTGTTAAGCAGGTCAAATAATTAGGTCAGGGATTCAGAAGAAATATTAAATTATTTGCAAACCAGGTCGAACTGGCGAGGGGCAATTTGGCCAATTGACCCTTGGAGCTAACTCCTGACATGACTGTCAAATAAAATCAGAGAAAAGAAAATTTTGAAATCGGGAATTAAATTAAAGAACTAATGAAAAAATAAATGCAAAAGAAAAAAAAAAGGAAAAAGTTTATTACATTATTGGATGACATCATCATGATGTCAAAATTCATTTTAATTTCTCTACTTAATTGACTAAGTCAATTCTTGTTAAATGACACATAAAAAAAAAAAAGTATTTTGGTCTTCTTCTTCTCAAACTTGCCGCCCCATCTCTCTCTCCCAAGCTCTCTCCCAAAACTCCATTGGTGCACCACATCCAAGTTTTATAAACCCTAAATCCCACTATAGAAATTCTACTTTCCATCACTAAAACTTGTATTTAGACCTTAATAAGGAGCTTGACAACAAAAAGAAAAATAAAGTGTAACACCCCAAAGTTCGGTAGTGCGTTCTGCTGCTCCGGTGACCAGTGTTGTCCGAACAGCTAGGATGCCTAGAACCGTACTTCGATATGAGTGAGGAGACATAAAATAATGAAATACAAGAAAAGAAAGTACAAGAAAAACAAAGGAAAAATGATAGCAAAGAAATGTGATCAAGTTAAGCAGTAGAAATCTAACGATGGGTGACCGCACCGGGAAGTCACGGCGTGGACCGTTGACTAGCCCTGGACTGCGGGGAACCCTGGAAAACATTTTTAGGAAATAAATAGACCCTTATTGAAGTATAAATCTCATTAGAAAGTTTAAAGAAAAATTAAATAATTAGTACAAAGAAAAGTGATAAATCGAAAAACAGACAAAATACGGTGTTACCGAAAAATTGGGAATGCCACCCGAATAGGGGCATTATGGTCATTTGACATCCCGAAGTGTCTTTTGACCTAAATGTCCATTAAAAATAAATAATATTACACTTAGAAAATGAAATGAAAAATTAATTTGGTAGTACCTAAAGTAAATAGCTAAAATCAAGGGTTTAATGTGGGATTAAGTGAAAGTTTAGCTTAAAATATGATTTAATTTTTTTTAGTGGACCACTAAGAACATTAAAATGATTAAATATACTTATAAGTGGGCAGATTATTCCCACTCAAAGGTCATCTTCCTCACTTGGCTTAACCTAGCCGAATTGAAGAAGAAACAAACCTCCATGGGCGTGTTCTTGCAACCTTCATCCACTCCCTCATTTCATCTCTAAATACTTAGGTTCCTTCATGAAAAATGGTCTACACATCACAAGGAAGATATTGATACCAAATTTGAGAAGTTTGGTGAAGGTTTAGCAAGTTACAATTAAAGGTAAGTTTACATTTTTGAGAATTCCTTTGTTAAACTTTATGTTCATGTTATGGGTGTTAGTTTTGTGAAGGAAATTTTAAAGTTTAAATAGTTATTGAGATAGCCATTTTTGGATAGCCATGGGGTCACTCATTTAATGATTTATTATGCATATAATTGATGAGAAATAATGTTGATCATGGTGATTTAATATCCTAGTGAATTATTTCACATATATATGGTGATTTATGCACTTGGATGGGAATTGGTAAATTGTAGGGCACTTTGATGTTGAAGGACAATTTTGGGCAGCTTGGGAACACTTGAGTAAATGTATGTATTCATGGAAGTGTAGGCAGAATATTGACCTAGAAGGATTGATGGATATGTATGGAGATTGATATTGTAAAGTGTATGTAAGATTTGTAATGGTTAGGTGTGTATGTAATGGTACTTAGAACTTGTAAATGTGAATTATATTTGGTGTATTGAGGGTAATTGTAATCTGCCCAAAGTAATTTTAGTGTAAAGTAGAATATGCTTTTGGTATTGTACCAAAACAGATTGGTAGGGAAGTAAACAAATTGCAAGGTAAATGTGTGTAATTGATGTGTGTTAAGCAAAGTAACCAAGGGCAGTGTACATTTTAGCCAATAAGTTTAAATGTGTAACCTCAATTGATATGAAACAAATTGGAGGTGAAACTAGGCACAAAATGTGCCAACTTTCATTGAGAAAACATACCAAAATTCTGCTTGCAAGGTGACCTAAGAAAATGACCAATTCGGATTAGGTGCAATTAGGACCTGAAAAATGACCAATTGGGCAGCAGTGAGTGTTTAGGCCATAACTCACTCAAACCAGGTCCAATTAACCTGAAATTTTGACCAAGAATAGTTAAGACCCATACCTACAAGTCTTATGAAGACACGAAAGCCCAGAAATGACCATAAGTAAGTCAAACAACTTGCACAAGTTCGAGTCCAAAAACTGGCCGAACCAAAGTTGACCAAATTGACCTAAAATTGACCTAATTTGATGCCATTTGACCAGCAATAGTATAATGACCATAACTTGGTCTACTTAACTCGGATTGACCTGAAAGTTTGCCCCGCGTGCAATAAGACATAGATCTACAAGTTTGTAGTTTTGACCGAAACCCGAAAACCGAGGGAACTAGGTCGTCCGGTTAGGTCAAACTAGTATCCCGAAATCCAGTAATTTGCAATGAAATGCAAGAAAACGCAATATACATAGAATTGAGTTTGGTAACACGTACCAACCCTAAAACCCTATCGAATGTGACATATAAAGGACACTAAAACCTAATTTACCTAGAAAACATCGAGGGTCGACATATTAGGTTGACTAAGTAAATATTTGAATTCAGTGAATTATTTGTCAAACATTATCGATAGAGACAGTTTAATTTAGTACTGAAACACTTCAAATTGTGTTTCTCAGTTAGTAAAGACTCAGGGAAAGGGAAGGAAACACGAGTCGGACCAGAGACAATTATCAGAGGTTTGTGCACAACTAGTTTTTAACTGATTTTGTTCTGAATATTTTATATGATTAAATGACATATTTTCTTATGAACTATGTTTAACAGGCATTGGATTTAATTCAATGATTATTGAAATTGTTATAGTATGTATGAATTTAGCTTTGTGAAATGGTATTTCCACAAGCATTAAGCATTGTTATGGATTGAATAAATTATATTTTGGAAAATTGTGATAGAACATGTTTTGAATTGTGATGGTAATTTTCATGGAAAAAATGCAAATTTATGATTTGAATTGTGTTGAGCATAAAAATTATTGGATATTGGAATTTAGTTTGAATCGAATTATATTGTGATTTATGCTCACTAAAAGGATTGTGATATTGTTTTATATCTCACTATAGATGCTTGACTAGGTTATTACCCGTCTCTCTCATTTGTTGAGAAGACAATGGAGTTAGTTGTATTTTGATTACCATGGTACGTGCACAGGCTTAGATTTTCCTCTGATTTGAGGTTAGATCTAAGTTTATTTTATCGTTATGGCCCTTGCGGAAGATTCATTATTGTGATGGTACTGTGCACGATGATTCGACCTCCCCGACCATATGGAGTTAGAATCTGATTCGACCTCCCCGACCATAGGGAGTTAGAATCACAGCGAATATGGCCCTTTCGGATTAGTCTTGCATGGTTAGTGAGATAAAGAATGATTTTTGAGATAAAGAATGATTTTTGAGATAAAGAATGATTTTTGAGATAAAGAATGAGTTTTGAGATACAGTATGATTTTTGAGATACAGTATGATTTTTGAAATACAGTATGATTTTTGAGATATAGAATGGCTTTTGAATGGTAAGGAATTTTGATTTCAATTATGGTTTATGTATAATTGATTTCGTTAGAATTATTTAAATGGATAGTCATGATTTGATAAATTGAATTTTGTGATCAAAGTCATTTATACAAATGATTTACATTATTGGCAACGAATATTTTGAGTTTTGAAATTTGATGAGTATTCAGATTCCCAATTTATTTACTGTAAATTTTGTCAATGTATATTGTACTATGTTTTAAATTATAGTTGTGCACCACTGAGTTCACCACTCAGCGATAGCTTTGTATGCTGTCGCAGGTAAGAAGAGCATAGAGCAGTAAGTAAATTTCCTTGAAGATATATTCAGATCAGCTCCAGGTATATCATAGGTATACCCATGTACATAGGTTTTGATGTATGCATGTAATAATATGTATGTAAATTATTTGAGCAGTTGTATAGAAACTCTTGTAAAATATTTTGGTATGTAATTAAATGTAAATTATTGTAAATGTAAATTTGAGATTTCATTTACTTGAATAGTTTTGTATTATATTTCTTGTATCTCAGTCTTTGAAAAATCACTGCGGATTTGAGTTGAGAAAAATGTTGTGTTGAGAAATATGTTGGAGTTGAGATTTGCAAATACATATTGAAGTGTTTTTTACAGGTTTTCTGAAGAACTGTTTTATCCAAAATACAAAGGGCACTCTGCCAAAATTTTTATAGAAATTTCAAAAAATTCAAATGTGTCAATTCTATCACTTCAGTTCAAAAAGGTTTTAACACCTGTAAATAGTGCTCACCACTATAAAAGAAGTAAGAAAAGTTTTGAAAATCCCTTGTAGTGTATTTAATGGGTTATCAGTAGACGGAGTTGGTAATTCATTAGGTATACTACGGGATCATGTTATGCCTTACAGAGGGTTAGGGTGTGACATGTTTTAGTTGTATCAGAGCAATGGTTTTAAAGTAAATTTTGAACTGTGAATTTGAAATATTTTTGTCGGTAACTACAACTGCTCAAATGTTTGATACATATAGTACATTTACTTCATAAATGTGAACTAATGGAGAGGAATCTCCTTGTATTGGTTGTACAGGAATAGAAAATTCTGTGAAAAGAATGGAAGAAAAGAATGAGACAATAGAACAATCCGTGATGGCAGAAGTACAAGTTGAGGCCCCAACTCCACAAAGTGTCGAAGGCCTGACTGTACCAGCTTTACCAGTACAAATTACTGCACAAATGGCCCAGTAAATGGCCACTTTCTTTCAACAAATGGTTGATAATCTGTCAGCCCAAGCCCAAGTACAGACCCAAACCCCACAAGGGCCGTGTGAAATAGAAAAGTGGGAGAAACCTATGGGTCAGAGCTCGAACAGTAATTTGAGAAAGAGAAAAGAATTTGAGGAACCCCGAACTCAGGGATACGATAGAGGTGGATCATTAAGACAGAGACCACCAAGGTCCAGTCGTCGAACAACTAGAAGTTCCTACCCTTCCCGCCAATGTGAAACTTGTGGAAGATATCATGGAGGTATTTGTCGTAAGGCCTCTGGAGCCTGTTACAATTGTGGAAAACTTTGACACTTTGCTAAAGATTGTGCTAAACCACCTCGATCTGCTCTCCGGAGTTCACAGACCGTCAGTCAGAGTCAAGATAGAAATAGAGTTGGTACTCCTCACCACTATAACACAGTGAATCAACCAGAATATAGTAGCGCACCAGTCGGAGAGTCCACTATGCGCCAAGTAAAAGGAGCAGAAACTTCAGATGTAGCTGCTGGTAAGTTCTTAATTTTTGAAAGAAACAATTAGTTATTAATTGATCCCAGCACTACTTAGTTGTGTGTTAGTGTCAGAACTATATGTTCTGTTGTCATTCCTTTACATGGGAACAAATTTTGATTTATTAGTGACTTGTCCTTTAGGATAATAACTATAATAACAAGTATGATTGACATTACTTTTGGAAGAATTGTTAGCTAAAAGTATTTTCTAACATACCATAAATTATAAAGCTAAATGGCGAGCCTACTTAATGTAAGGCAAGAGGACCTAAAAGTAAGTTACAGTAATAGAATTGCTCTAGATGAGGGCAAAGATGTTACTGTTAGTAATTGTCAAAGGAAATTGTAATCAGAATCGGTTTGGGATATTAGTGGATTCGAGAAAGATAAGATGTTAGAAAACCTAGTCCATGAGGTTATAACGTAGTGACTATATAATGTTCTCGATGTTTGTATTGTAAGCTGCAGATTACAGTACCGACACTGGATTATTGTGTAGAGCTACGTGTTTCCTCGTGGTACAATAAGTAAGTATATTTGTAAGTAATCTATAAATTGATACTGATTTGCACGAATAGGTACTATTACTGAAATAAATGTGAAAATTTTAGTCGAAATTTAAAACTTGAACTAGCTGTCGAAAGACTACATTTGTAAGGTAGTGAGTCGAGAACTCGGTTACAATAATGTGAACTACAAGATTACCAGAAATTGCTATAAGCTTAGAGATATCAAGACAACGTATCATCCTCGCAGGATGGACAATTGAAACAAGTAATTCAGGTAAATTCAGAAACTCATTGAGTTCCTATAAATAATGAAATGAAATGATAAAAATAACCTGTAAAATGTGATAAGCCCTCAAGAATATATCGAGAACTTGTGTCATTTAATCCGAGAGGAGATGGGACATATACATCCCACTAACAGAATTTGTATACATTAATAAGTGTCAAGCTAGCATACAAGTGGCACCCTATGAAACATTGTAAGGGAACAGATAACTATGGATTTTGTGATGAGATTTCTGAGGACACAGAATAGTCATGATGCAGTATAGGTTATAGTTGATAGACTAACCAAGTCTAATCACTTTTTGCCAGTACGGATGGACTATAGCCTGGAAAGATTGGCCAGATTCTACATAAATGAAATTGTAAAACTGCAAGGAGTGCCAGTATCAATTGTATCTGACAGAGATCTTAGGTTCACTTCTAGATTCTGGGGTAGTCTTCAGAGAGCCCTAGGAACTAGATTGAACTTCAAGACAAAGATTCCACCCATGACGGATGGCCACCCGAGAGGGTTATTCAGATATTGGAGGATATGCTACGGGCTTGTGTGATTGAATTTGAAGGTAGTTGGGATACACACTTGCCTTTGATTGAGTTTACTTATAACAACAGCTACCAATCAAGCATTGGGATGCCTCCATATGAAGCTTTGTATGGCAAAAAGTGCAAAACTTCCTTATGTTGGTATGAAGTTGGTGAAAGGAAGATGATTGGGCCAGAGATTGTTCAGCAGACAGAGGAAAAGATCAGATTGATCAGAGATAGACTCAAGGCTGCATCAGATTGTCAGAAGTCCTATGTTGATCTGAAGAGAAGAGATATTGAGTATGCAGTGGGTGATAAGGTATTCCTCAAAGTTTCTCCTTGGAAGAGAATTGTGAGATTTGGCAGAAAGGGGAAACTGAGTCCTCGTTGTATCGGACCATATGAAGTTCTGGAAAGAGTGGGTCCTTTGGTATATCGGTTGGCATTACCTCCGGAGTTAGCAAAAATACACAGTGTCTTCCATGTATCCATGTTAAAGAGGTACAGATCAGACCCATCTCATGTACTATCAGTTGAATAGATTGAGGTAAAATCCAGACCTTTCATATGAGGAAGAACCCATAGAAATTCTGGCTTATGAGGTGAAGCAGCTGAGGAACAAACAGATACACCTGGTTAAAGTACTGTGGAACCATCATTCAGGCCAGGAAGCTACTTGGGAACGTGAAGAGGATATGAGGAGACAACACCCATAACTGTTCAGAGGCTAATGCCAGGTAAAATTTCGAGACCAAATTTATTTTAAGGGGGAGAGAATTGTAACACCCCAAAGTTCGGTAGTGCGTACTGCTGCTCCGGTGACCAGTGTTGTCCGGACAGCTAGGATGCCTAGAACCGTACTTCGATATGAGTGAGGAGACATAAAATAATGAAATACAAGAAAAGAAAGTACAAGAAAAACAAAGGAAAAATGATAGCAAAGAAATGTGATCAAGTTAAACGAGCCGGGAAATCTAACGATGGGTGACCGCACTGGGAAGTCACGGCGTGGACCGTTGACTAGCCCTGGACTGCGGGGAACCCTGGAAAACATTTTTAGGAAATAAATAGACCCTTATTGAAGTATAAATCTCATTAGAAAGATTAAATAAAAATTAAATAATTAGTACAAAGAAAAGTGATAAATCGAAAAACAGACAAAATACGGTGTTACCGAAAAATCGGGAATGCCACCCGAATAGGGGCATTATGGTCATTTGACATCGCGAAGTGTCTTTTGACCTAAATGTCCATTAAAAATAAATAATATTACACTTAGAAAATGAAATGAAAAATTAATTTGGTAGTACCTAAAGTAAATAGCTAAAATCAAGGGTTTAATGTGGGATTAAGTGAAAGTTTAGCTTAAAATATGATTTAATTTTTTTTAGTGGACCACTAAGAACATTAAAATGATTAAATATACTTATAAGTGGGCAGATTATTCCCACTCAAAGGTCATCTTCCTCACTTGGCTTAACCTAGCCGAATTGAAGAAGAAACAAACCTCCATGGGCGTGTTCTTGCAACCTTCATCCACTCCCTCATTTCATCTCTAAATACTTAGGTTCCTTCATGAAAAATGGTCTACACATCACAAGGAAGATATTGATACCAAATTTGAGAAGTTTGGTGAAGGTTTAGCAAGTTACAATTAAAGGTAAGTTTACATTTTTGAGAATTCCTTTGTTAAACTTTATGTTCATGTTATGGGTGTTAGTTTTGTGAAGGAAATTTTAAAGTTTAAATAGTTATTGAGATAGACATTTTTGGACAGCCATGGGGTCACGCATTTAATGATTTATTATGCATATAATTGATGAGAAATAATATTGATCATGGTGATTTAATATCCTAGTGAATTATTTCACATATATATGGTGATTTATGCACTTGGATGGGAATTGGTAAATTGTAGGGCACTTTGATGTTGAAGGACAATTTTCAGCAGCTTGGGAACACTTGAGTAAATGTATGTATTCATGGAAGTGTAGGCAGAATATTGACCTAGAAGGATTGATGAATATGTATGGAGATTGATATTGTAAAGTGTATGTAAGATTTGTAATGGTTAGGTGTGTATGTAATGGTACTTAGAACTTGTAAATGTGAATTATATTTGGTGTGTTGAGGGTAATTGTAATCTGCCCAAAGTAATGTTAGTGTAAAGTAGAATATGCTTTTGGTAATGTACCAAAACAGATTGGTAGGGAAGTAAACAAATTGCAAGGTAAATGTGTGTAATTGATGTGTGTTAAGCAAAGTAACCAAGGGCAGTGTACATTTTAGCCAATAAGTTTAAATGTGTAACCTCAATTGGTATGAAACCAATTGGAGGTGAAACTAGGCACAAAATGTGCCAACTTTCATTGAGAAAACATACCAAAATTCTGCTTGCAAGGTGACCTAAGAAAATGACCAATTCGTATTAGGTGCAATTAGGACCTGAAAAATGACCAATTGGGCAGCAGTGAGTGTTTAGGCCATAACTCACTCAAACCAGGTCCAATTAACCTGAAATTTTGACCAAGAATAGTTAAGACCCATACCTACAAGTCTTATGAAGACACGAAAGCCCAGAAATGACCATAAGTAAGTCAAACAACTTGCACAAATTCGGGTCCAAAAACTGGCCGAACCAAAGTTGACCAAATTGACCTAAAATTGACCTAATTTGATGCCATTTGACCAGCAATAGTATAATGTCCATAACTTGGTCTACTTAACTCGGATTGACCTGAAATTTTGCCCCGCGTGCAATAAGACATAGATCTACAAGTTTGTAGTTTTGACCAAAACCCGAAAACCGAGGGAACTAGGTCGTCCGGTTAGGTCAAACTAGTATCCCGAAATCTAGCAATTTGCAATGAAATGCAAGAAAACGCAATATACAAAGAATTGAGTTTGGTAACACGTACCAACCCTAAAACCCTATCGAATGTGACATATAAAGGACACTAAAACCTAATTTACCTAGAAAACATCGAGGGTCGACATATTAGGTTGACTAAGTAAATATTTGAATTCAATGAATTATTTGTCAAACATTATCGATAGAGACAGTTTAATTTAGTACTGAAACACTTCAAATTGTGTTTCTCAGTTAGTAAAGACTCAGGAAAAGGGAAGGAAACACTGAGTCCAGACCAGGAGACAATTATCAGAGGTTTGTGCACAACTAGTTTTTAACTGATTTTGTTCTGAATATTTTATATGATTAAATGACATATTTTCTTATGAACTATGTTTAACAGGCATTGGATTTAATTCAATGATTATTGAAATTGTTATAGTATGTATGAATTTATCTTTGTGAAATGGTATTTCCACAAGTATTAAGCATTGTTATGGATTGAATAAATTATATTTTGGAAAATTGTGATAGAACATGTTTTTAATTGTGATGGTAATTTTCATGGAAAAAATGCAAATTTATGATTTGAATTGTGTTGAGCATAAAAATTATTGGATATTGGAATTTAGTTTGAATCGAATTATATTGTGATTTATGCTCACTAAAAGGATTGTGATATTGTTTTATATCTCACTATAGATGCTTGACTAGGTTATTACCCGTCTCTCTCATTTGTTGAGAAGACAATGGAGTTAGTTGTGTTTTGATTACCATGGTACGTAATGTGCTTAGATTTTCCTCTGATTTGAGGTTAGATCTAAGTTTATTTTATCGTTATGGCCCTTGCGGAAGATTCATTATTGTGATGGTACTGTGCACGATGATTCGACCTCCCCGACCATAGGGAGTTAGAATCTAATTCGACCTCCCCGACCATAGGGAGTTAAAATCACATCGAATATGGCCCTTTCGGATTAGTCTTGCATGGTTAGTGAGATAAAGAATGATTTTTGAGATAAAGAATGATTTTTGAGATAAAGAATGATTTTTGAGATAAAGAATGAGTTTTGAGATACAGTATGATTTTTGAGATACAGTATGATTTTTGAAATACAGTATAATTTTTGAGATATAGAATGGCTTTTGAATGGTAAGGAATTTTGATTTCAATTATGGTTTATGTATAATTGATTTCGTTAGAATTATTTAAATGGATAGTCATGATTTGATAAATTGAATTTTGTGATCAAAGTCATTTATACAAATGATTTACATTATTGGCAATGAATATTTTGAGTTTTGAAATTTGATGAGTATTCAGATTCCCAATTTATTTACTGTAAATTTTGTCAATGTATATTGTACTATGTTTTAAATTATAGTTGTGCACCACTGAGTTCACCACTCAGCGATAGCTTTGTATGCTGTCGCAGGTAAGAAGAGCATAGAGCAGTAAGTAAATTTCCTTAAAGATATATTCAAATCAGCTCCAGGTATATCATAGGTATACCCATGTACATAGGTTTTGATGTATGCATGTAATAATATGTATGTAAATTATTTGAGCAGTTGTATAGAAACTCTTGTAAAATATTTTGGTATGTAATTAAATGTAAATTATTGTAAATGTAAATTTGAGATTTCATTTACTTTAATAGTTTTGTATTATATTTCTTGTATCTCAGTCTTTGAAAAATCACTGCGGATTTGAGTTGAGAAAAATGTTGTGTTGAGAAATATGTTGGAGTTGAGATTTGCAAATTCATATTGAAGTGCTTTTTACAGGTTTTCTGAAGAACTGTTTTATCCAAAATACAGAGGGCACTCTGCCAAAATTTTTACAGAAATTTCAAATAATTCAAATGTGTCAAATCTATCACTTCAGTTCAAAAAGGTTTTAACACCTGTAAATAGTGCTCACCA
Source organism: Hevea brasiliensis (assembly GCF_030052815.1). Classification (NCBI taxonomy): domain Eukaryota; kingdom Viridiplantae; phylum Streptophyta; class Magnoliopsida; order Malpighiales; family Euphorbiaceae; genus Hevea; species Hevea brasiliensis. The sequence goes on along the minus strand of NC_079497.1, from coordinate 77,123,165 downwards.
CTGCAAAAGAAGTAAGAAAAGTTTTAAAAATCCCTTGTAGTGTATTTAATGGGTTATCAGTAGACGGAGTTGGTAATTCATTAGGTATACTACGGGATCATGTTATGCCTTACAGAGGGGTAGGGTGTGACATAAAGGAAGAAGTTTTGAAGAGTGAAAAATTCTGCTCACTTAAGGTTAGTGTTCTTTCTTCATTCTCTCTTTGAATTTGTGTTTAAATAGCTAAGTTACACTTGGAATTAACAAATAAGTGAATAAAATTAAGCACGGTGGGCAAAATAAAAATTATTTTGAGTTTTGAAATTTGATGAGTATTCAGATTCCCAATTTATTTACTGTAAATTTTGTCAATGTATATTGTACTATGTTTTAAATTATAGTTGTGCACCACTGAGTTCACCACTCAGCGATAGCTTTGTATGCTGTCGCAGGTAAGAAGAGCATAGAGCAGTAAGTAAATTTCCTTGAAGATATATTCAAATCAGCTCCAGGTATATCATAGGTATACCCATGTACATAGGTTTTGATGTATGCATGTAATAATATGTATGTAAATTATTTGAGCAGTTGTATAGAAACTCTTGTAAAATATTTTGGTATGTAATTAAATGTAAATTATTGTAAATGTAAATTTGAGATTTCATTTACTTTAATAGTTTTGTATTATATTTCTTGTATCTCAGTCTTTGAAAAATCACTGCGGATTTGAGTTGAGAAAAATGTTGTGTTGAGAAATATGTTGGAGTTGAGATTTGCAAATTCATATTGAAGTGCTTTTTTCAGGTTTTCTGAAGAACTGTTTTATCCAAAATACAGAGGGCACTCTGCCAAAATTTTTACAGAAATTTCAAATAATTCAAATGTGTCAAATCTATCACTTCAGTTCAAAAAGGTTTTAACACCTGTAAATAGTGCTCACCACTGCAAAAGAAGTAAGAAAAGTTTTAAAAATCCCTTGTAGTGTATTTAATGGGTTATCAGTAGACGGAGTTGGTAATTCATTAGGTATACTACGGGATCATGTTATGCCTTACAGAGGGGTAGGGTGTGACATAAAGGAAGAAGTTTTGAAGAGTGAAAAATTCTGCTCACTTAAGGTTAGTGTTCTTTCTTCATTCTCTCTTTGAATTTGTGTTTAAATAGCTAAGTTACACTTGGAATTAACAAATAAGTGAATAAAATTAAGCACGGTGGGCAAAATAAAAATTTGGCTAGCTAGGGTTTAAGTTTGAGGATGGAAAATTTTAATGCAAATTATGAATTAGTTAAGTGTGAATGAGTGTATAAATATCAAATATGCATTTAGAATTTCAACAAATGAATTAAACATGGAAATTAGTGTTTGGACCTAGGGTTTGGGAGACAAAATTTTGAGAATTGGTCAAATAGTGTGTTTGACCTTGTTTGAGCTAAAAAATGGTCATATGTGACCAATTGTGGTGTGTAGGAAGCGTTGGAAATGAGTTTAAATTTGGATTGGTTATAGGCGTTCTACAGGCAGCAGGACCAAGGTCCCTTTTAAGGACCAAGACTAAAATTTGACAATCCCAATCAGCGTGAGGCTAATTGAGAATGAAACTAGACATAAAATGGCACATTTTTCATCCAGGAATCATACCAAAAAAATGGCCATAACTTAGTGAACAAATTAACCAAATCCGGATTAGGCAATCTAACCTGTACAAAAATGACCAAATGAACAATGTTTGTTCATTTGGCCATAACTTAGGTTAGGCAGGTCTAAATGACCTGAAATTTTACCAGTAAAAAGGCTGAGATATAGACCTATAACTTTCATGAAGAACACAAACCCAAATTATGCCCCTTAACCAAGTTACTTAGCCACCGAAAGTTGGTGACCTAAAACTGCTAGAACCAGTTTTGGTGCCCAGAAAATATGGGTTAGACCAATCCGGCTAGCCATGTTCAAATGGCTATAACTTGAACTACAAAGCTCCAAATGGAGTGATTCAAAAAGGGAAAAAAATTTAAGACAATAATGAACAATTTCTATGAAGAAAGCTTAGCCAAATTCTAACAGTAACATGACCAATGGAACAGTGCAAAATAGGTCACTAAAACTGAAAATTTGAATGTTTGCCTAAAAGACTTAAGTTTTGAGAAAATGACCAAAACCAACAAGTTAGGTAACCAAAATGTGGTATGTGAGTATAATTGGATTTCCCATACCTATTAAGCAAAAGAAAGTCAATATTTTGACTTTAATAGTACTATGAATAGTAACCTCAATATGAAAATTTTCAAGAATGTAAGTTTAAGCATATTGGAGCTAGAATTGAACATATATAAATTAATTATTAGAATTATTGTGAGATAAGATACTGAAACACTATAAATTTCGTGTTTCAGCTGAAAAACACTTGGAAAAGGATTGGGCAAATTGAGTCAAGGCCTAGAGGCGACTCACATCAGGTTTGTGCACAACAAACTTAAAATTCTTTGTTTCTACTTGACAATTCTTGAAATAAATATTGTGAATAATTTTGATTGTTATGCCTTTGAAAATCTTATTTGAAAAATAGTTTGTTGCCTACTTTGTAAATGAAAAGTTTGGAATGAAATATGATTTGTCAATTATATGAAATGTTTGAATAACTTGATTTAAATTGTTTTTTATTCACACTTGGCATGGCAATATTAATATGTTCCTCCTCCACTTGTGGGGTTGAGTTTGATGTTTGATCACTTTCCTCCCTCTTTGGCTTTCCAGTCAGGAGGTGAGTTTGGATGAGTACTCAATAGCTAGCTAGCCACCTCCCTCATTGATTTTGATTAGTGGGGTGAGTTTGCCTTGTCGTGATGTACACACAACATGTTCAGAAATTTTGTGTCAAGACCTAAGTTGTGTTATTGATTGGCAACACTATGTTTATTAAATTGTTTCATTAAATTTGTGTTATATTAAGCTTTGAAAATTATGATTTGTTATGAATGTGATTTAAAAAAAAATTGTGAAATACGATTATGAGATTTTTTTTGAATTATAATTTATTCATAAATGTTTTATGTTATGCATTTTATACTTTATTGTGCACTACTGAGTATTTTTATACTCAGCGATAGCTTATTTTGCTGTTGCGGATAAGAACAAGGAAAAAGCAGCAGGGTGAGCTGCTTAATTGGCAAGGCCTTAGCTGATCTATTTATACAGGTATTTAATTATACCTTGTAGTTATTTGATGTAAATATTGTAATGTCTTATGTGTCAATGTAAAGTTGAGCAATTGTATAATAAATTGTAATAATATTATTTTTGGATTTTATATCTGTAAAGTAAACTTGTGAATGTAAATTAGCTTTACTGAATACAATGTTGATGGAATTATTTTCAAATAGTTTGATCTGAAAATTTTGAGTTGAATTGAGATTATTTGGAGGTTGGGAGTTGTGGAAATATTTATTGGAAGTGTTTTTATAGGCCTTTGAAGAACTATTTTCTGCAAATACAGACGGCACTCTGCCAAAATTTTTCAAAAATTTGCGGACAAATAAAAATGGAGAAAATTTTTTACTACTTTTGAAACTTCAATTAAATGTTTTTAATTCCTACTAAAATGCTCACCACTTCCAAAATGTAAGAAAATGGTTTTAAAATCCCTTGTAGGGTACTTAATGAGTTATCGGTAGGTAAAGTTCGATAATTCAATAGGTATTCTATGGGATCATGTTATGCCTTACAGAGGGGTAAGGTATTACATTTGTGGTATTAGAGCCGCTCCGCATGCAACCTTGGGCGATAGTGGGGCAAACCTCAGCGAGGACGCTGAGTCCCATAAGGGGGCTGGATTGTAACACCCTAGGCAAATCCCACATCGGCAAAACACGTGAGAGATGTTGGGTTTATAAGTTGGCGGCTCGTAACCCCTAATGATGCGTTTTAAAACTGTGAAGGCTTCGGCCTAGAGCGGACAATATCACTAGTGGGCCAGGCTATTACAAAAAATGTTTTAATGACACCATAATTAGGTTTAAAACTCCTTTTATTTCTTTTCTTTCCTACTTAATTTCAATTAGTTTTTAACAATATTTATTCACATTTTATATCATAATAATTATTTACTTAATTGGACAAGTCGGTCAAAAATCATCTCTGAAGATAAAATGATCAAAATGTCCTTCATTTGACTTATCAAGCCAAAATCATCTGTACCAATCTAAAAATTTTTCTAAGCATTTTCTTAACATTCTAATGCCATCGAAACCTCAATGACTCTTCTTTGGAGTCCCAAAAATTATTTCATGAATTTTCTCCCTGGTTTAGGGCTTTTAGCTGCGAAGACTGTAACTTCCCACTAGGTTACCCATTGCTAGGGCACCGGCTCATTTAACTTAGTTGTATTTTATTTCTAAAATTTTTCCTAAATTTTTATTAATATTATTCGAGTTATTTATGACTCCTCACTCTAGTCTAAATATTTTTCTAGACATTCTAGCTGTCCGGACTGACACCAGTCACCGGAACAGTATAATGTACAGAATTGCTACAGTGAGGGTGTTACAATCTCATCTTCCAAATAAATATGGATTTATTCATGAGAATGAACAAGAGTTATTTGTTCATGACGAAGTAAATCATAGTGATAATCCTATGACTTATGAAGAAGCTATATCAGATATAGACTCTTCAAGATGGATAGACGCCATGAAATCTGAAATGGATTCCATGTACAAGAATTAAGTTTGGAACCTTGTAGACCCACATTGTCACACCTTACCCCTCTGTAAGGCATAACATGATCCCGTAGAATACCTAATGAACTATCGAACTTCACCTACTGATAACTCATTAAGTACCTTACAAGGGATTTTAAAATAATTTTCTTACCTTTTAGAAGTGGTGAGCATTTTCTAATAGGTATTAAAAATATTTAATTAGAGTTTCAAAACTAGTTAAAATTTTTTATCCATTTTTATTTGTTCGCAAATTTTAGAAAAATTTCGACAGAGTGCCGTCTGTATTTTAATAAACAGTTCTTCAAATACCTGTAAAAAAGCTTCCAATAATTTATTTCATCAATTCAACAACTACCACAACAAACTTCAACATCATTTCTCAAACTCCAAAATTCAAATCAATAATTCACAACTCAATATTTCCATTCATTTTTCATTAAAGTAAAAACAAATTACATTTATCAACTACTTTACATTAACAAATCCAAAATGCTATTATTACAACTTTATACAACTGCTCATGACCAGTTTATACATGTACATACATTTACATACATCAAAATAATTACTACAATTAGGGTATAAAATATACCCGATAGAACTTCAGGGGTGTAGCTCCAATATCCTCAGCAGCTCACTCTACTACTCCTCTAGTCTCTATATCTGTGACAGCAATAATAGCCATTGCTGAGTACTATGACTCAGTGGTGCACAACATACTAAAATAACATTTATGCTTAATTCAAATCACATTTATTCAAATATTGAACTGAACATGAAAAACGAATACAAAACATGATTTATAAATCTTTAGTCCAAACAATTTCATTTAGGAAGTATCAAAACAAATTTCATAAAAACACACAGTTATATCATGCCATTCAAAACATATTCATCTCAATAGCCAGAGGCTTATGAGAAATCACAAGGCTAGCTAGCTCAAATATATGGGTACCCATTCAAATTTCTTCCTCTACTGGCACTCACCTCAACACTTCAGCCAGAGAGGGAATCAAAATTCAAAACTATTTCCTCTCACTAGTCATGCTAGTGAGGTATTCAAATATATCGTCATGAAACTATAGTTTCAAAACTATCTTAACAATTTACCAAACATTTATTGCCATTTCAAACAAATACAAGTAAACTTTCAACAAATTAAGTCAAAAGCATAACATACATTTCAATCACCATTTTGCAATATAAGTAGTTCACAATTCATTTCATGCACTTTGCAAAGGAATTTTAAAGAATATTATGTTGTGCACAAATCTTAAACGAGTCGCCTCTTGACCTTAACTTGATGGTTTGAGTTCTTTCCCGGTATTCTTTTCAATTGAAACACACAATTTTATAGTGTTTCAGTACCATAAATTATCATAAGTCCAAAAATAATTGTAAATCTATTTATATCTAACTTTAATATGCTTAACTTAACGTTCTTTAAAATTTGTATTTTGGGGTTACTATTCACGATACTATTCAAGTCAATTTGTTGACTTTCTAATGCTTAATAGATATGGAAATTTTAATTTCACCCACATACCACATTTTGGTTACCTAATTTGTTGGTTTTGGTTGTTTTCTCAAATCTTAAGTCTTTTAGGCACAAATTTCAAATTTTCAGTTTTAGTGTCCTGTTTTGCACTGTTCCATTGGTCATGTTGCTGTGGTAATTTGTCTAAGTTTTCTTCATAAAAGTTGTTCCTATTAGTAGTATGCCCTAGAGCATATCATTTAGTATGTATCTTATACATGTTTTTATTAATAAAAGGCATTTTCACTTTTCCGTTTCCATAATATATTTATGTGTAATAGAAAAGCTCTATTGATATTTTGTTAGAAATTATATTCTTAAGTTGTTAAGAATATGAGTGACAGTATTTCTAGCACAAAGTATCATAAATAGGTTCACAATCGAGGATACTTCACAATAAGGACATGACTTATCCAGAAAGATTGTAATCATGTTTGTTCCCAAGTTATTTATATGAGATGTAAATAAGATGGAATAGTGAGTCTCATGCCATATAACAAATATGATAGGCACTTATATATGATAAGTAGGTTGAACCAGTGACATTTATGACAAGTACATAGAGTTTACTCTTGTCAATGCATTGTCATAAATCATATTAGTGCATATAATCTTTAGACCTGAGATAGCACAGTTATCTTGTATATAGGTGGTTTGAGTTTGATACTACTTTCATACTTGTACTATGTATGGGTATATGGATATGTGTTGGCTCCTACTAGTTATATATGGAGGTAGCTGTTGATCAAGATAGAATCTGTTACCCTAAGTAAATAGGGATAAAATCCTATGTTCATTTAATTGTGCTTGATGTTTCAAGTTCTTGGCCAGGACAGATAGATTTAATCAGAAAAGAGTTTCTGATGAGAAAATCTTTTTAATCAAGAACTGGAATTAAAAGAGAACATAATATTCATAGCAAATGGGGTTTGACATAAACCATGACTCCAGCTGGAATTGGGATTTTGTAACAGAGAGATTCTAGTGCATGGTAACATATGATTATAGGTTCATTTAACGTAAACCTTATTACTAATTGGGTGGCCATGACATGTTGTGCTAGGTGTTAACCATGGCCTATGAGGTGCATAAAATGATTTAGAGAAATCATTTATGGTAAGAAAGAGTTCTGATGATATTAAGAGTTGATATCATGTCTCATTACCAATTAGTGATGAGCCTAGTAAGTCACACACATACACAAGTAATCACCAACTTAAATATGATTTAATTAATTAATTAATTAAAGATTTTAATTGATTAATTAAATAGGTTTGGTTTGCAATTAAATTGCAAAGTCCCTAGCATGACTTGAAACCGAATCTAGGTTATTGGATGTATAGTATAAGTTAAATTTATATTTAAAGTGTTTAAATATAAATTTAATTAATGAGAAATTAATTAATAGAGATTAATTAATTAATTTATATTTGATATAAATTGATTAGAAGAAGAGAAATAATTATTTTGGGTTGAGAACTCAAAATTAAGACACAGGGGTATTTTGGTCATTTCACAGGGTGACATGTGGCACCATGAGATGGTGACACATGGCACTACACATAAGCTTGCCAAATGTCTTTTAATCATGTAAGATGATTAAAATTAAGATTAAATATAGGTTTGACACTTAGCACAATGTGATTGGGTCAATTAAACCTAGAACCAATCAGAAGGTGACATGTGGCAAGGGTTTTAAGTGGTGACCTAGCTATATAAGTGTAAGGATGTAAGAACAAATTACACAATCTACTCATTCTCAAAAAGGTGCCCCACCCTTGGCTCCTCTCCCTTCTCTTCTTCTTCATCTCTCATCATTTCAAATAGATTAGCGAACAATCTCTTGAATTAAAAATACTAGAAATTGTTTCTAGTATCCTATTTACATCTGTAATCTCTCAAAAGGTAAAACTTGATTTTCTAATTCATAGAAAAAGCTTTAGAAGCTGTTCAAGGGCTGCCATAGGTGATCTTAGTGTGGACAAGCTAAAGGGACAACATCTGGTATCCTAAAGATGCATCCCAAAGGTGACAAACACACTGCAGTGCATCAAGAGGTTAGTGCACTTGTTCTTGATCTAATCTAGGTTTTTTAAAATTAATCTGATTAATTCTAAAATCTTAAATGGCAAACATAGATCCAAAAACATATTAAAAGAGTTTTAATATGCTGTTTATCATTGAAATCAAATAGATAAAAATAAATCTTGTATGATGCATGTGACCCTAGGTGAAAATTTTTTGAATTCAATGATATAAACTTGTGTTTTTCATACTTCCGCTCCTTCAATTGGTATCAGAGCCACTATATTTCCATTTAGATTATTGATTATATGATTTGATTGTGTGGTTTGATCATTAGATGATAGGTCCATTGCTGGTTGCAATGATAAAGGTGGCGGCTTGATGAAGACTCCATATATGTGCATGGTTTGTGAAATTCTTTTGGTGCGCATGGTTTGGGCAATGTTTGTGCAATTATTGTATGATTTAATGCTCATAATTCTGTTTATTTTATGTCTAATTAAATTGTTTAATTAGAGTTTTAATGACACAATTAAATTTTGATTCAAATCTGAATTTTACAAGTTGTTTGAATGTGATTCAAATCTGAATTTTTTAATTTGTTTGAATGTGATTCAAATCTGAATTTTTAAATTTGTTTGAATGTGATTCAAATCTGAATTTTTAAATTTATTTAAATCATATTCAAATCTGGATTTTTAAGTTAAATATGAGATATTCAATTTAATTTCAGTATGTATATTTTATTTAATTGTTAAATAGTGATATGCATGATGGATGATCATGGACTATAAAAGACTAATGTGATTGGATTTATTTCTTTTATGTTTCTTTGGGTTGTAATTTAAATTAATTTATTTTAATTTATTTTTTGGGCATGTATTATTGTGACACCCCTTACCCGTATACAGTATACCCGAGTAAGTAATGCCACACGGTGTATCGGCACACTCTAATATATCTTAATTAATTTATATCATGCTTTTGCATATCATTTATGAAATATACTTTATTTAAGCCATTTAGCAAAATTTCTATTTATTTGAGGTTCCGAAAATTTTATAGAAAATCCGGTGGAGTACCGGCTAAAAATGGAGAAAACCGTTCTTCGAAACCTATTAAAAACACTTCCAATAAATAAATTCATTCATTCTCAACTCCAATATCATCACAAAACTCAATATCAAGATCTCAACAATTTTTCAATTTCAGGTCTCAACAACCTTTTCATTTCTAAAACATCCCTTTCTCAGGGTTCTCATATATAAACAACAATTAAATACTCAAATTACTTCCATGCATAACCATAAATCTTTATTATTTACATGAACCTCAAAATACATTACATAAATCCCAAATACATATGAGAAAATAAAAATTTAATTACAAAATGACAAAATGACATCTAGTGTCCTACCAATGCACTGCAGGTGACGAGGTGGCACGGACACTGCACAGAACTGCAGGATGGACTCACCCAGTCTGCGGTCTACTGGGCTCACGATCTGTATCTCCAGAACCTACGTTTGGCAAAAGCAACGCGCTAAGCAATAATGCTTAGTGGTGCAATAATATAATAAAAGAAAATAGCAAGAAAATAAATGTGTATAGAATGTGTATGCTTTCTTTGTTTGGTGTTGGTATATTCATTATTTCATTAACTTTGTTCACTTTTATTCATTTGGTTGCCCCAAGTAACCTACACTAGACGACTGGACTAGATAACGGGTAAACTGGCACTGGGTACCTAGTACCTCGGGCCGTCACACCATCGGTCACATATGCATCTCCCGGTGTGCAACAGAACAGCTAACAAGCTGCAAATAGTATCAGGCACAAGGCCAAGTCTCAATACAAAGTCAGAATGGCTAAAAGCCATGAAATCACAGAATGGCATATCGCCATGTGCAGTACTGCTAACTGAACCCTATTGGCATGCCAAACTATCCAAACCAATCATGTTAGGTATACTAGGGCATTGGAAACTTTTAAATTCTTCAATTTGTGAATTTCATGTTTTGGTGTTACTATTCACCTCATTGGTCAATAAAAATATTGAATTTTGGATAGAAAATATGTACATTGACTTTGGCACTCCCAACATACCACATTTTGTATTTAAAACTTGTTGGCATTAAGCGTTAATACCATTTCTAAGCATTAAACCAAAGGAGCAGATTTTTCATATTTTGTACCATAATTTCACTGTTCCATTAGGAGCTGTTACAGTGGAAATTTGAGGAAATGAAAAACATGAAAGTTGTTCCTTATTTTGTCTAGTTGAATTTCTTTTTTTGAATCACTCCATTTGGAGTTTTGTAGCTCCAGATATGGCTCAAAAACTACAGCTGGCCGGATTGCCAATCTGCAGAATTGACCATATCTACAGTAACAGGAACAGTAACTAGAGTCACTTGGTTGGATGGGTTCTGGCCATAATTTGGGGTAGCTTCCTTCATGAAAGTTGTTTGTCTATGTCTTAACTTGTAGCTGTAAAAATGTCAGGTCAATTGACCATATCTACAGTGAGTTATGGCCAAATGAACAGTTACTGTTCATTTGGTCAATTCTGCAGAATCAGTTGCAGGGTATCTGGATTGGGGCCAAGTTTTGGTCCTCTTGCTTTGGTCTTTTGGGCATGGTTTCTTCAGCAAAAATGTGCCATTATAAGCCTAGTTTCATGTCCAATTGGCCAAACACCAATTGGACTAACACAGCCAAAGTTATGACTGTGTAATTGGACTGAAATTTTAGTCCATTTGCTGCTGTCCTAGGGCAGCTTACACCTTGACTTTGCCATACCATTTTTCAGTCCAAATTGTGGCCAACATACCTCAAATGGTCACTTATTGACCATTAGATTGTTCTTTAACAGTTTAATAAGCCAAGTCAATTTTTTTTCTTCTCAAAACCCTAATGTCCAATGCCATTTACCCATAAACCTCAATTAGCACCCTAACTCAACATCCATGCATATTCACACCTTAAACACCATTTCTAGCTCACTTTAAGTCCATTAAAACAATCAAAACCATTCCTCTATTAGGGCTGCTGAATTCTTTGGTGGACATACACATGAATTTATTTCATTTATTTCACAATTTCTCATCCATTACAAGCCTCAATCATGGAATTAATGAGTTTTAACTACATACATGCACTAACCTCTTGTAGTGAGATATTTCTCAAGCTCAAAACTTCACTTTCCCTCTTCTTCTTGGCTGCCAAAAGCTTCCCCAAGTGATATGGTCAAGGTTTAATGAAAGGGGTTAGGGAAATATGGTGGAAATGATGGAAATCTAAAGCTTGAAAAAGCTTTAATAGAGGGTGGCTATGGGACTAGGGTTTCGGCTGCATGAGGAAGGAGGGGTGGCTGCTGCAATTTTTTTTTGGTTATTTAGTCTTCATTTAGTCTTTTTATTAGTTAGTCAATTGATGGCTTAATTGTGATTGGTCAAAATTTTCTTAATGACATCACCATGATGTCATAAATAAGCTTTCTCCTCATTTTCTTTCCTTTCCTCCACTACTCATTTTCAATTTAATTTCTAGTAATGTTTCTTCATATTTTATGTCATATTAATTATTTACTCAACTGGACAAGTCCGCCAAAAATCACCTCTGAAGGCGAAATGACCAAAATGCCCTCCATTTGGCTTAACGGGTCAAAATTGTCTGTACTGATTGAAACATTTTTCTAGGTATTTTCTTGGCATTCTAATGCCATGGGAACCTCAGTAATCTTTCTCTGGAGTCCCAAAAATTATTTTATAATTTTTTCCCCGGGTCTAGAGCTCCTCATTGCGAGAACCGCAACTTCCCTCTGGTTACCCATCGCTTGGGCACCGGCTCGTTTAACTCGGTTGTATTTTATTCCTAAAATTTTTACTAAATTTTTCTTATTAATATTTGAGTTAATTATGATTCCCAACTTTAGTTTAAATATTTTTTCGGACGTTCTAGTCATCGGTGACCTGAGTCACCGGAACAGTAGAATGTACGGAGTTGGTACAGGGAGGGTGTTACAACTCTTCCCCTCTAATTTAAATTTCGTCCTCGAAATTTACCTGATGCATGAAGGAACGGAAGCGTGAAAAACACAAGATTATACCATTGAATTCAAAAATTTTCACCTAGGGTCACATGCACCATGCAAGATTTATTTTTATCTATTTGATTTCAATGATAAACAACATATTAAAACTCTTTTAATATGTTTTTGGATCTGTATTTGCCATTTAAGATTTTAAAATTAATCAGATTAATTTTAGAACCCTAGATTAAATCAAGAACGATTACACTAACCTCTTGATGTCTTTGCAGCGTGTCTGCGCTTTGAGATTCGTCTTGAGGACACGGATGTTGTCCCTCTCGCTTGACCAAACCAAGTCCACCTATGGCAGCCCTTGAACAGCTTCTAAAGCCTTTTCTATTAATTAGAAATTCAAGTTCTGCCTTTTAAGAGATTAGAGATGTAAACAGGACACTAGAAACAATTTCTAGTGTTCTTAATTCAAGAGATTGATGGCTAATCTCTTTGAATTGATGAGAGATGAAGAGAAATAGCTGGAGAGGCTCAAAGTGGCGTGACAATTGAGAGGAGAGGCTGCTGGTTATGTTTTCTTTTCATAACCACACTTAAATAGCTAGGTTAACACATTAAACCCTAGCCACATGTCACCTTTTGATTAGCTCTAGGTTTAAGTGACCCAATCACATTGTGCCAAGTGTCAAACCTATATTTAATCTTGATTTTAATCATCTTACATGATTTAAAAACATTTGGCAAGCTTATGTGTTATGCCATGTGTCACCATCTCATGGTGCCACGTGTCACACTGTGAAATGACCAAAATGCCCCTGTGTCTTAATTTTGAGTTCTTAACCCAAAATAATTATTTTCTTCTTCCAATTAATTTATATCAAATATAAATTAATTAATTAATCTCTATTAATTAATTTCTCATCAATTAAATTCATATTTAAACACTTTAAATATAAATTTATTTTATACTACACATCCAATAATCTAGATTTGGTTCCAAGTTATGCTAGGGACTTTGCAATTTAATTGCAAACCAAATCTATTTAATTAATCAATTAAACTCTTTAATTAATTAATTAAATCATATTTAAATAGGTAATAACTTGTGTATGTGTGTGACTTACTAGGCTCATCACTAATTGGCAATGAGACATGATATCAACTCTTAATATCATCAGAACTCTTTCTTACCATAAATGATTTCTCTAAATCATTTTATGAACCTCATAGACCATGGTTAACACCGAGCATAGCATGCCATGGCCACCCAATTAGTAATAAGGTTTACCTTAAATGAACCTATAATCATATGTTACCATGCACTAGAATCACTCTGTTACAAAATCCCAACTCAAGCTGGAATCATGGTTTATGTCAAACTCCATTTGCTATGAATATTATGTTCTCTTTTAATTCCAGTTCTTGATTAAAAGATTTTTCTCATCAGAAACTCTTTTCTGAATAAATCTATCTGTCTTGGCCAGGAACTTGAAACATCAAGAACAATTAAATGAACATAGGATTTTATCTCTATTTACTTAGAGGAACAGATTCCATCTTGATCAATACCTACCTCCATATATAACTAGCAGGAGCCAACACATGCCCATATACCCATACATAGTACAAGTATGAAAGCAGTATCAAACTCAAACAACATATATACAAGATAACTGTGCTATCTCAGGTCTAAAGATTATATGCACTGATATGATTTATGACAAAACATTGACAAGAGTAAACTCCATGTGCTTGTCATAAGTGTCACTGGTTCGGCCTACTTATCATTTATAAGTGCCTATCATGTTTGTTATATGGCATGAGACTCACCATTCCATCTTATTTATATCTCATATAAATAACTTGGGAACAAACATGAATACAATCTTTCTGGATAAGTCATGTCCTTATTATGAAGTATCCTCGATTGTGAACCAATTTATGATACTTTGTGCTAGAAATATTGTCACTCATATTCTTAACAACTTAAGAATAATATTTCTAACAAAATATCAATGGACCTTTTCTATTACACATAAATATATTATGTAAACGGAAAAGTGGAAATGCCTTTTATTATTAAAATATGTACAAGATACATACTAAATGATATGCTCTAGGGCATACTACTAACAATGCAAACAGTTGAGGGAACTGTTGCCTCATCGTCTCTTCACTTTCCCAAGTTGCCTCCTCGTTGTTGTGTTGCCTCCAAAGCACTTTCACCAATGGAATTTGCTTGTTTCTCAACTCTTTCACTTCCCGAGCCAAGATCTGTAGTGGTTCTTCTTCGTATGTCAAATCCGGCTGTATTTCAATTTCATCTCTGGAGATTACATGTGAAGGATCTGAGTGGTATCTTCTGAGCATAGACACGTGGAACACATTGTGGATCTTGTCCAGCTCTGGTGGTAAAGCTAGCCTATAGGCCACTAGACCCACACGTTCGATGATTTCATATGGGCCAATGAACCTAGGGCTCAACTTACCTTTCCTTCCAAACCTCAATACCTTCTTCCATGGTGACACCTTGAGGAACACTTTGTCGCCAACCACATATTCTATTTCTTTTCTCTTCAGGTCGGCATAAGATTTCATGCATGCTGAGGCAACCTTTAAGTTGGCTTTGATTGATTTCACCTTCTCCTCACTGCTTTCACAGTGTCCGGCCCTACCGCTTGTCTTCGCCAATTCACCCAAAGACACTGGAGTTCTACATTTTCTCCCATACAGCTTCATACGGGGCCATTTGGATACTAGCTTGGTAGCTATTGTTGTATGCAAATTCCGCGATGGGAGGTATCTATCCCAACTTCCTCAAACTCAATGACACAACTCCTCAGCATATCCTCAAGGACCTGACAAGTATTTCACGTTATTGTTATCATTTCAATTCAATATTTGTATCAATTTCATTGGTTTCAATTGTTTACCTGGATTACTCTTTCTGATTGTCCATCCGTCTGAGGATGGAAAGCTGTACTGAAATGAAATTGTGTACCCAAGGACTCATGCAACTTCTTCCAAAATCTCGATGTAAACCTTGGGTCTCGATCAGATATGATGGAAAGTGGAATCCCATGCAGTCTAACTATCTCACTGATATACAATTCTGCTAACTTCTCCAGTGAGTAGTTAGTCCTAACTGGCAGAAAATGAGCTGACTTTGTCAATCTATCAACTATCACCCATGCTGCATCATGTTTCTTCCGGGTGAGAGGTAGCCCACTTACAAAATCCATGGTGACCCGATCCCACTTCCATTCAGGTATGCGTATAGGCTGTAGCAAACCCGATGGAACTTGATGTTCTGCCTTGACTTGCTAACATGTCAAGCATTTAGTCACATAGTCAGCTATGTCCCTCTTCATACCAGGCCACCAATACTGAAGCTTCAGGTCATGATACATCTTTGTACTTCCTGGGTGCATAGCATATACACTAGTGTGTGCCTCTTTTAGTATATTGGCTTTCAATTCCCCATCATCTAGTACACACAGTCTTCCTTTGTAATACAGGCACCCATCTGCTTTCACCACATAATCAGTTGCTTTTCCCTTTGAGATCTTGCTCATAATAGCCATTAGCTTCTCATCTACCTTCTGCCCATCTAAAATCTCAGAGTGAGTTTGGCCTCACTTGCAACTCAGCCAAAATAGCTCCATCTCGAATCAAAGATAGACGGGCATTCAATGATCTCAAAGCTGTGATGAACTTTCTGCTCAAAGCATCAGCAACTA
Organism: Hevea brasiliensis; assembly: GCF_030052815.1. Lineage (NCBI taxonomy): Eukaryota > Viridiplantae > Streptophyta > Magnoliopsida > Malpighiales > Euphorbiaceae > Hevea > Hevea brasiliensis. The sequence continues at coordinate 77,107,123 of NC_079497.1, read as the reverse complement.
CATTTGCCTTCCCAGGATGGTAGTCAATTACACAATCATAGTCCTTCAAGAATTCAATCCATCGCCTCTGTCTAAGGTTGAGCTCCTTCTGGGTTGGCAAGTATTTCAGACTTTTGTGGTCCGTGTAAATGTAACACTTTTCCCCATACAAGTAATGCCTCCATATCTTCAGTGCGAAGATAATTGCTGCGAGCTCTAGATCATGGGTAGGGTAGTTCTGTTCATGTGGCCTTAGTTGTCTGGAAGCATAAGCGACCACCTTCCCCTCTTGCATCAATACACACCCTAACCCATTATGTGAGGCATCACTATAGACCACAAAGTCCTTTTCGGACTGTAACACCCTCCTGGTAACCACTCCGTACATCCTACTGTTCCGGTGACCGGTGTCGGTCCGGACAGCTAGAATGTCCGGAAAAATATTTAAACTAAAGTCAGGAACCATAATTAACTCAAATATTAATAAGAAAAATTTTGTAAAAATTTTAGAAATAAAATACAACCAAGTTAAACGAGCCGGTGCCTTAGCGATGGGTAACCAGAGGAAAGTTGCGGTTCTCGCAACGAGGAGCCCTAGACCCGGGGGAAAAATTGTAAAATAATTTTTGGGACTCCAGAGAAGGGTCATTGAGGTTCCTATGGCATTAGAATGCCAAGAAAATACCTAGAAAAATTTTTCAATCGACATGCATAATTTTGACCCGTTAAGCCAAACGAAGGGCATTTTGGTCATTTCGCCTTCAGAGGTGATTTTTGGCCGACTTGTCCAGTTAAGTAAATAATTATAATGATCTAAAATATGAATAAATATTGCTAAAAATTGAATTGAAAATGAGTAGAGAAAAGAAGAAAAGAAAATGAATGAAAATGCTTAATTATGACATATGGTGATGTCATTTAAAAGCCCCCCTCCAATCACCATTTGACAAACCAATAAAAAGATATAAAAATGACTTAAAATGTGATAAAAGACAAAGGAAACCAGCAGTTTCCTTCTTCATACAGGCTGGAATAAGAGAGAAAGAGAGAGAAAAGGAAAAGAAAGAAAGAAAGGAAGAAGGAGAAGGAGATGAACAGTAGCAGAAAAAGGGGTTCAGCAGGGCAGCATGTTTCTCTTCCGTCCAGGTGAGTTTGGCACAACATCTATAGCTGATTTTTGGATATGTTTGAGGTATGTATGTGTGGAAGTTATGAATAAAATTTGGTGATTGTTCAATGGTTGGATTTGGAGAAATATATTGTTGAATACAGGCTGTCTGTAGGTTGAATTCTGAATTTTGGCTACTGAAATTTGAGAAAAATAAATAGTTAGGATGCTTATAAAATTATGAAATTTGGTAAAAATGATATTTGGGATGTTGAGGCTGCTGGGTTAAAATTTGGTGAATTTTAGACTTGTTGTTTATGAGATATAAATTGTTTTGCATGAGCTATCTGAGTAAGACTGATTTCTGCAACAATTCAGATTTTGAAGGGTTGAATGAATGTTTTGATATCTCATGATATAGAGATTATTTGATGCTAAAATTTTTACTGATATTGTATAGGGATGTCTAGAATATATGGTTAAAATTTGGAATTTATCTAACGGTTAGATCATTATATATAAATTTGAATGCACAGGCTGCCAGATTGGGTATTAATGGGTGGTTGTGGATTTAAGATTTATGATAGGAGTTTAGTCCAATTTAAGGGGAAATGCTGTTGAATTTTTATTGGATATTTAATTTAGGAAAGTGAAGTTATAATTGATTATGATTATTATGATTCTAGGGGAAATCTTGAAGAATAACAAGCTCAAGGTTGGTTTCAAAAAGGTTAGTGCCTAATTCCACTTATATCTCTATTATTCCATGTTAATGACTTAAAATAAGTATGAATTTGTGAACCAAATGAATAAAAGTTAAGTGTATGTAGCCCATGGATTTCGGCTGCCTTAAGGAAGGAGTAGGATTGAGTGTTTTTGATGGACTTGAAGTAAACTAAAGATTAGGTTTAAAGTATGTGAATATAAGGATAATGAACTAGTAGTTAATTAAGGTTTGTGGTGAAAACTCATAATGGGAACTAGGGTTTTGGAGAGTGAAATTTGGTTTTGGCTTATGAAGTGGTAAGTGAACATTATAAGGTTCAATTAGTGACCATTGGAGGTAAGTTCATCATAAATTGAAGAGATTTAGAGTGATGCAAACTGAATTGGTAGGCTGCCTAGGGTAACCAGTAGTGAGGCTGTGATTCCAGCCCACTTGGACAGCCATAACTTTGGCTGTGTAGGTTCAATTGGTGTTTGGCCAATTGGAAATGAAACTAGACATATAATGACATAATTTTTCTGAAGAAACCAAGCCCAAAAGACCAAAGCAAGTGGACCAAAACTTGGCCCCAATCCGAATACCCTGCAAACAGCCCCTGCAGAATGACCAAATGAACAGTAACTGTTCATTTGGCCATAACTCACTGTAGATTTGGTCAATTGACCTGAAATTTTTACAGCAACAAGTTAAGACATAGACAAACAACTTTCATGAAGAAACCTACCCCAAATTTTGACCAGAACCTAACCCAAATGGCAGTCACAGTCACTGTTCAAACCTGCAACTCTGCAGATTTTGATTTGAGCAGTAATGTTTGGAGGACTATAACTCTCTCTAGAAAACTCGGATTTAGGCGATTCTTAAACCGATGGAAACCTAAGGCATAGTAGAACATTTCATATGAAGAAAGTTAGACGAAATTATGAACTTAACTTGGTTAAATTACTAACCAAAGTTAGACCAAAAATCTGCCAGACCCAAAATCTCAGCATGAGCAGTGCACGTGAACAGTAAACTTATTTTGGCCATAACTTGAGCTACAAAACTCCAAATGGAGTGATTCAAAAAAGGAAATTCATCTAGACAAAATAAGGAACAACTTTCATGTTTACATTTCCTCAAATTCCCACTGTAGAAATATCAAATGGAACAATAAAGATGAAGCACCAAATCTGAAAATTTTGTTCAATTAGCATTAAGCTTAGAAATGGTATTGGCAACCAATACCAACAAGTTTTAAATGCAAAATGTGGTACATTGGGAGTGTTAAAACCAATGCACCTATGATCTATGCAAAAGTCAACTTTTTGTTGAATAATGAGGTGAATAGTGACACCAAAACCAAAAATTGGCAATTTTGCCAAAATGACCTAAGCTTTGAGAAAGTGACCAAAACTAACAAGTTTTGAATACAAAATGTGGTATGTTGGGAGTATTAAAACCAATGTACCTATTGTTTATGCAAAAGTCAACATTTTAGTTGACTAATGAAGTGAATAGTGACATAAAAACTTGAAATTCAAAAATTGAAGAATTCAAAAGTATCAAATGCCCTAGTAGGCCTAATGTGATTGGTTTGGATAGGTTGGCATGCCAATAGGGTTCTGATAGCAGTACTGCGTATGATGTATGGCTTCATTGCCATTACATATGTGATAGCCTATGGCTCTCACGATTATGATGTTTTACTTAGCTTTATGCCTTATTGCTTATATGGCTTATTAACCATTCTGTTTGCACACCGGAGACACATTGTGACCGATGGTGTGTGACGAGTACACAGTACCCAGTGCTAGTTTACCCGTTTATCCAGTCCGGTCAATTTGTATAGGTTACTTGGGCATGGAAAAGTATAACTGTAATTGAACTGATTGTTAAAGAAAATATGAAAATTAAATATCAGAAATGATTACGATAGAATACAAAGAAACTCAAGATCATGAAGAAAATAAATAAACAAAATGCATGAAGAAGTTAATATCATAAAACGTAATTAGCCCTCGACTAAACATTAAGTTGGTAATTATTCAGTTCTTACGAACACAATGGCTATGAAATTATGATTTTTATTTGCATATTATTTCTTTCTATTTTATTATTTGCACCACTAAGCTTTATGCTTAGCGCATCGCTTTTGCAGCGTGAGTGCGAAGATCTTGATCGAGAGCCGATAGACCACGATTGGGTAAGTCCATCTGCGATTCTGCATAGTGTCCGTGTCACCTCAACCTGCGATTGCATTGGTAGGACACTAGGTGTCATTTTGGCATTCTGTAATAAATTTTGATTTTTTCATATGTAATGAAACTTATGTAATGTATTTTGATTTTCATGTAAATAATGCAAATTTGTGTTTGTAAATGGAAAAGTGAATATTGATCTGTGATTGTTACATGACTATCATATGAGATGGATGAATGAGAACTGAGATTGAACATTGTTGAGAATTTGATAAATGGAGTTGAGATGATGGAAAATGAATATAGGAAGTGTTTTTCACAGGTTCCGAAGAACTGTTTTCTCCATTTTTAGCCGGTACTCTGCCGGATTTTCTATAAAATTTTCGGAACCTCAAATAAATTACAATTTCAATAATTGAATTATATTTCACAAGTTATATTCAAAACTATGATAAAAATGAATTAAGATAAAATAGAGTGCTCCGGCACACTGAGTGGCATAACTTGCTCGTTTACACTGTAGTCGGGTAAGGGGTGTTACACGGACACTGGCTGTGTTAACACTGGTGCCTCTGTCAACATAGCCTTCAATTTCTCAAAACTGGTATGACACTTGTCATTCCAGTCAAATCGGACATTCTTGTGTAACAACTTGGTCATTGGAGCAGCTATTAGGGAAAATCCCTTCACAAATCTCCTATAATACCCAGCTAGCCCCAAGAAGCTTCTGACCTCAGTTGTGTTTCTGGGAGGCTTCCATTCCATCACTGTTTCTATTTTCTTGGGATCCACTCTAATCCCATCAGCTGACACTATGTGTCCAAGGAATGCAATCTCATTCAACCAGAAGTCACACTTGGACAACTTAGCATACAACTCCTTTTCTCTCAGGGTTTGCAGAACAATCCTCAAATGCTCATCATGTTCTTCCCTGGTCTTAGAATACACCAAAATATCATCAATAAAGACCACTACGAATCGATCTAGGTATGGATGGAAGATACGGTTCATAAGGTCCATGAATGCCGCTGGTGCATTAGTTAGGCCAAAGGGCATCACCAGAAACTCATAATGCCCATACCGGGTCCTGAATGCAGTCTTTGGCACATCTACATCCTTCACCCTCAACTGATGATACCCTGATCTGAGATCAATCTTAGAAAATACTCCTGCTCCCTTCAACTGATCAAACAGATCATCAATTCTAGGCAACGGATATTTGTTCTTCACCGTCAATTTATTCAACTGCCGGTAATCAATGCATAGCCTCAAAGTCCCATCCTTCTTCTTTACAAACAGCACTGGAGCTCCCCATGGTGACACACTGGGGCGTATGAACCCCTTATCCAGCAACTCTTGCAACTGAGTTTTCAACTCCCTCAATTCAGTGGGTGCCATCCTATAAGGAGCAATGGAAATTGGTGCTGTACCCGGTAGTGTCTCAATAGCAAATTTAACTTCTCTTTCTGGTGGCAAACCAGGCAACTCTTCGGGAAATACCTCTGGGAAGTCCTTTACTGTGGGTATGTCACTCAGGTTTGGCTTAGCCTGCCTAGTATCCACCACATGTGCTAGGTAGGCTTCACAGCCTTTTCTCATTATTCTTCTTGCAACTGTGGCTGAGATAACATTGGACAAAAAATCTGTCCTTTCCCCCACAACAGTGATCTCATTACCCTCAGAAGTTTTCAGAGAAATCCTCTTCAATTTGCAATCAACTATTGCCTGATGACGTGATAACCAGTCCATTCCCAAAATCACGTCAAACTCGTGGAAAGGCAACTCAATCAAGTCTGCCAAGAATTCATACCCCTGAATCCTTAACGCGCAACCCTTATATACTTTGTTCACTACCACACTGTGACCCAATGGATTAGTGACCAGAATGTCTTGGTCACTTTCCCCTACTAGTATCCCCCTTTCTACGGGTAGGTTGATGCAGATGTATGAGTGAGTGGATCCTGGATCCACCAAGGCATGCACAGGAGTATTGTAGAGAGAGAACGTACCCCTGATGACGTCCGGGGCATCTTGCTCCTCCTGAGCTCTCAGGGCATAATTTCTAGTAGGTGGTCTGTTATCTGGCCTCTCTGCTGGCTCAGATGCAGGCCTCTGTGATGGTCCAACAGCCTCAGATTTACCAGATTTTCTACCTCTGCGTAGTGCGGGAGGCGGTGCATGCTTGTGTTGGAGTAGCTGTAGTAGTTCTGTGTGGACAGTTTCTCAGCTGATGCTCTGTTGACCCACACCTCAAGCAGGCACCAGTCACTCTCCAACACTCCCCCTTATGCCATTTCTGACAGTGTGGACACGCAGAAGATGCTGGGGCTGGTCCCCTGAACCCCATCCCTGGAGAGCTGCCCACTGATGGTGTGGACTGACCTCTCCTAGGGGTGAGCGTAACTGGGCTCAGGCCCCGAGGTGACCACGACCTGTGGCTGAGGTGAACTCTGTGCAGGAGGACCCTTGAACTTCTTCCCAAATGCAGGAGCTGAACTAGACTGACCCGGGCCCCTCTTCTGCTGTCTATCCCTTCTGGTCTGCTCACTGATTCTTACTTTTTCTACCTTTATTGTAGCTTCCACTAACTTGGTAAATTCTGTGATTCCCAGGGCAGTGAGCTGGATCTTGATGTTGTCATTTAGTCCCTCTTCAAATCTCTTACATCTTTCAGCTTCATTAGGGACTATCTCCCTTCCATAGCGGCTTAATCGCATTTAATTCCTTCTCATACTCGACCATTGACATTGTCTGCCTCGAGTTAATGAATTCCCTTCTTCTCTCTTCTAGGTATACAAGTACCCACATTTTCTTCTTGAATTGAGAGGAAGAAATCCCAAATTCTGACTTCTAGCTGCACTTCACTGGACACCGTGTCCCACCACTCATAAGCATCATCTTGCAGCAAAGATATGGCAGCTTCCAGGTTTTGCTCTGGAGTGCAGTGGAGTTGTTTTAGGACTCTGCCTGTTCTGTTCAACCAATTCTCGGTTGCAACAGAGTCATCTTCTCTCTTGCCATAGAAGTCCACAGCTCCAAACTTTCTTAGCCTTTCCAGGTGTGATTTCTGCTGTGGAGCTGGTGGTGGTGGTGGTGCTGGCATTACCCCAGCCATTTGTCTAAAGAAGTCGGCCATTTCTTTGAAACATGGCTCGTGGAGGCTGAGCAAGCTCGCTTGGTGTGAGCAGATTCTCTCATGCCCCAGTCTCATTTCGTAGGTGGAGCATGACTCTCCACTTCCTCCTCAACAGCTCTCTGAGATGAAGGGTCCATATCCTATTCAAAATAAGAAAGATAAACAGATCTGCGTTAGTGTCACCTCGACTCTTACAAATGCAATGCGTGGTATGGACTCAATCTAGGCCCAGAAACGCCTAAACCGTGCTCTGATACCACTAAATGTGACACCCCTTACCCGTGTACAGTATACCCGAGTAAGTAATGCCATACTGTGTATCGGCACACTCTAATATATCTTAATTAATTTATATCATGCTTTTGCATATCATTTATGAAATATACTTTATTTAAGCCATTTAGCAAAATTTTTATTTATTTGAGGTTCCGAAAATTTTATAGAAAATCCTAGTGAATCTGGCTAAAAATGGAGAAAACCGTTCTTCGGAACCTGTTAAAAACACTTCCAATAAATAAATTCATTCATTCTCAACTCCAATATCATCACAAAACTCAATATCAAGATCTCAACAAATTTTCAATTTCAGGTCTCAACAACCTTTTCATTTCTCAAACATCCCTTTCTCAGGGTTCTCATATATAAACAAAAATTAAATACTCAAATTACTTCCATGCATAACCATAAATCTTTATTATTTACATGAACCTCAAAATACATTACATAAATCCCAAAAACATATGAAAAAATAAAAATTTAATTACAAAATGACAAAATGACATCTAGTGTCCTACCAATGCACTGCAGGTGACGAGGTGACACGGACGCTATGCAGAACTGCAGGATGGACTCACCCAGTTTGCGGTCTACTGGGTTCACGATCTGTATCTCCAGAACCTACGCGTGGCAAAAGCAACGCGCTAAGCAATAATGCTTAGTGGTGCAATAATATAATAAAAGAAAATAGCAAGAAAATAAATGTGTATAGAATGTGTATGCTTTCTTTGTTTGGTGTTGGTATATTCATTATTTCATTAACTTTGTTCACTTTTATTCATTTGGTTGCCCCAAGTAACCTACACTAGGCAGTGGACTAGATAATGTAACCGCCTTTGGGTACCTAGTACCTCGGGCCATCACACCATCGGTCACATATGCATCTCCCGGTGTGCAACAGAACAGCTAACAAGCTGCAAATAGTATCAGGCACAAGGCCAAGTCTCAATACAAAGTCAGAATGGCTAAAAGCCATGAAATCACAGAATGGCATATCGCCATGTGCATTACTGCTAACTGAACCCTATTGGCATGCCAAACTATCCAAACCAATCATGTTAGGTATACTAGGGCATTGGAAACTTTTAAATTCTTCAATTTGTGAATTTCATGTTTTGGTGTTACTATTCACCTCATTGGTCAATAAAAATGTTGACTTTTGGATAGAAAATATGTACATTGACTTTGGCACTCCCAACATACCACATTTTGTATTTAAAACTTGTTGGCATTAAGCGTTAATACCATTTCTAAGCATTAAACCAAAGGAGCAGATTTTTCAGATTTTGTACCATAACTTCACTGTTCCATTAGGAGCTGTTACAGTGGAAATTTGAGGAAATGACAAACATGAAAGTTGTTCCTTATTTTGTCTAGTTGAATTTCTTTTTTTGAATCACTCCATTTGGAGTTTTGTAGCTCCAGATATGGCTCAAAACCACAGCTGGCCGGATTGCCAATTTGCAGAATTGACCATATCTCTGAATGTGAACAGTAACTAGAGTCACTTGGTTGGATGGGTTCTGGCCATAATTTGGGGTAGGTTCCTCATGAAAGTTATTTGTCTATGTCTTAACTTGTTGCTGTAAAAATTTCAGGTCAATTGACCATATCTACAGTGAGTTATGGCCAAATGAGCGATTCGTTCATTTGGTCAATTCTGAGAATCGATTCAGTGGGTATCCGGATTGGGGCCAAGTTTTGGTCCTCTTGCTTTGGTCTTTTGGGCATGGTTTCTTCAGCAAAAATGTGCCATTATAAGCCTAGTTTCATGTCCAATTTGGCAAACACCAATTGGACTAACACAGCCAAAGTTATGGCTGTGTAATTGGACTGAAATTTCAGTCCATTTGCTGCTGTCCTAGGGCAGCTTACACCTTGACTTTGCCATACCATTTTTAAGTCCAAATTGTGGCCAACATACCTCAAATGGTCACTTATTGACCATTAGATTGTTCTTTAACAGTTTAATAAGCCAAGTCAATTTTTTTTCTTCTCAAAACCCTAATGTCCAATGCCATTTACCCATAAACCTCAATTAGCACCCTAACTCAACATCCATGCATATTCACACCTTAAACACCATTTCTAGCTCACTTTAAGTCCATTAAAACAATCAAAACCATTCCTCTATTAGGGCTGCCGAATTCTTTGGTGGACATACACATGAATTTATTTCATTTATTTCACAATTTCTCATCCATTACAAGCCTCAATCATGGAATTAATGAGTTTTAACTACATACATGCACTAACCTCTTGTATTGAGATTTTTCTCAAGCTCAAAACTTCACTTTCCCTCTTCTTCTTGGCTGCCAAAAGCTTCCCCAAGTGATATGGTCAAGGTTTAATGAAAGGGGTTAGGGAAATATGGTGGAAATGATGGAAATCTAAAGCTTGAAAAAGCTTTAATGGAGGGTGGCTATGGGACTAGGGTTTCGGCTGCATGAGGAAGGAGGGGTGGCTTCTGCAATTTTTTTTTGGTTATTTAGTCTTCATTTAGTCTTTTTATTAGTTAGTCAATTGATGGCTTAATTGTGATTGGTCAAAATTTTCTTAATGACATCACCATGATGTCATAAATAAGCTTTTTCCTCATTTTCTTTCCTTTCCTCCACTACTCATTTTCAATTTTATTTCTAGTAATGTTTCTTCATATTTTATGTCATATTAATTATTTACTCAACTGGACAAGTCCGCCAAAAATCACCTCTGAAGGCGAAATGACCAAAATGACCTCCATTTGGCTTAACGGGTCAAAATTGTCTGTACCGATTGAAAAATTTTTCTAGGTATTTTCTTGGCATTCTAATGCCATGGGAACCTCAGTAATCTTTCTCTGGAGTCCCAAAAATTATTTTATAATTTTTCCCCTGGGTCTAGAGCTCCTCGTTGCGAGAACCGCAACTTCTCTCTGGTTACCCATCGCTTGGGCACCGGCTCGTTTAACTCGGTTGTATTTTATTCCTAAAATTTTTACTAAATTTTTCTTATTAATATTTGAGTTAATTATGATTCCCGACTTTAGTTTAAATATTTTTTCGGACGTTCTAGCTGTCCGGACCGACACCGGTCACCGGAACAGTAGAATGTATGGAGTTGGTACAGGGAGGGTGTTACAACTCTTCCCCTCTTATTTAAATTTCGTCCTCAAAATTTACCTGATGCAAACAGTTGAGGGAACTGTTGCCTCATCATCTCTTCACTTTCCCAAGTTGCCTCCTCGGTGTTGTGGTGCCTCCAAAGCACTTTCACCAGTGGAATTTGCTTGTTTCTCAACTCTTTCACTTCCCGAGCCAAGATCTGTAGAGGTTCTTCTTCGTATGTCAAATCCGGCTGTATTTCAATTTCTTCTTTGGAGATGACATGTGAAGGATCTGAGCGGTATCTTCTGAGCATAGACACGTGGAACACATTGTGGATCTTGTCCAGCTCTGGTGGTAAAGCTAGCCTATAGGCCGCTGGACCCACACGTTCGATGATTTCATATGGGCCAATGAACCTAGGGCTCAACTTACCTTTCCTTCCAAACCTCAATACCTTCTTCCATGGTGACACCTTGAGGAACACTTTGTCGCCAACCACATATTCTATTTCTTTTCTCTTCAGGTCGGCATAAGATTTACATGCATGCGAGGCAACCTTTAAGTTGGCTTTGATTGATTTCACCTTCTCCTCGGCTGTTTCACAGTGCAGCCCTACCGATTTGTCTTCGCCCAATTCAGTCCAGACTGCTGGAGTTCTACATTTTCTCCCATACTGCTTCATATGGGGCCATTTGGATACTAGCTTGGTAGCTATTGTTGTATGCAAATTCGCGATGGGAGGTATCTATCCCAACTTCCCTCAAACTCAATGACACAACTCCTCAGCATATCCTCAAGGACCTGACAAGTATTTCACGTTATTGTTATCATTTCAATTCAATATTTGTATCAATTTCATTGGTTTCAATTGTTTACCTGGATTGCTCTTTCTGATTGTCCATCCTTCTGAGGATGGAAAGCTGTACTGAAATGAAGTTGTGTACCCAAGGACTCATGCAACTTCTTCCAAAATCTCGATGTAAACCTTGGGTCTCGATCAGATATGATGGAAAGTGGAATCCCATGCAGTCTAATTATCTCACTGATATACAATTCTGCTAACTTCTCCAGTGAGTAGTCAGTCCTAACTGGCAGAAAATGAGCTGACTTTGTCAATCTATCAACTTCTCCAGTGAGTAGTCAGGGAGGGTGTTACAATTATTAAGGTTGTAATAATTTTTTTGTTGTAATTTCATTTATTTAGTTCTTGTAAATTCGCCTTGGTATGCCAATGATTATTATGTAATTGGATTGCAAGAAAATAAAGGAGGTCAAGAGCATTGGTGGGACCAGTGAGAGGAATTCAAGATCAAGTGTTGATTATGTGCTCTTTCAGCAACTCTTGTAAAATGAATGAATGAAATGCACCTAGGAATACCCTGATTCAATTCTTGGTGGCTCAGAATTAAATCCCTTAGAAAAGTCCATGATCATACCACATTTATTTATTATCTATGAATCCATGAGATGTATAGGAATGTATGCAAGTATATGATATATGCATACTAATTGGATAATGTGCAAAGTGAGACCTTAATAGTAATTAGGATGACCATAAAATCTTCCAAGCAATTGATTAAGTTAGAAATGGTATAATTAAAGTAATTATAACATGGGCCCTCCATTGGGGCAATTATTTTAAGAAATTTTAAATAGTTGCACATTATGCAATTAATTTAAGAGATTTTCTTAAGAATAATTGTTAAGCATAAGATGTTGTAAATATGTAAATGGTTTGGTAGCCAATATTGGATGTACCTGAGGACATTAAAATTATTTGCATAATTACTGGCTCAATACGATCAACTTAACTAATGCAAGATAAGTCAATAATGGATGTACCTGAGATTTTGAGCATTAGGGGCTAGGTAAAGGATTGAACCTCACATGAGATGTGATGGGCAAGGAGTTGCTCACTTATAGTTTATTGTAATTCCAATAATGGATGTATCTGAGGATGATCAATAGAATTATAAGAATTCAATCACCCACTAGAAATCCATCCAACTAGGATTTTCGTTTTCTACTTTGAAAGTGTAGGATTCGCTAAGTTAGTGGGAGGACCAATTTGATTAAAAGACCATAATCATTTTGGTTAATTACATGATACATTTACTAATTAATCTAGTTATTTTCTGTAGTTAATTTTCTGATAATAATGAGCACACCACAACCACCACCATCAAATATCCTTGCAAGCATACTTGATCGCAATAGGTTGACAGGACCTAATCTATCTGATTGGTTAAGAAATTTGAAACTTGTCCTAAACCTTAAACATATAGGATATGTTCTAGACTTAAATGTTCTTGGTCCCTTACCTCCTGAGGCCACACAATAGGAACATGAAACTTTGGACAAATGGAAGGAGCATGATATGAGAGCCAAATGTTACATGCTTGCTTCTATGAGTAATGAGTTACAAGAAGCAACATGAGAACATGCAGAGTACAAGTGAGATCCTCCTTCACCTACAAGAGTTGTATGGTGAGCACAACAGGAATACTAGGTATGAGATATCTAGGTAGCTACTCCGCATGAGGATGTCTAAGGGACAAAATGTTGGGGATCATGTCCACAAGATGATTTGGCTGATTGAGTAGCTGGAACATCTTGACTTTAACATGGATATCTAACTACAGACGGATTTGATCCTTCAGTCCCTTCCTGAGTCATTTGGGAATTTTGTGACAAATTTCTATATGACTAAACAGGAATGCACCTTGGCTAGTTTACTCAACATGCTGGTTATTGCCTAAAAGAGTATGCCGGACAATAAAGGAAAAGAAGTAGCTTTGACTGCATATTCTTCTGCTGGAAAGTCCAACAAGAAGAAGGGCAATAAGAAAAAGAAAGCTCAGATTCCTGGTCCTTCCAAGTAGATAGCTAAACAGATAGGAAGACTAAAGCTGACAAAGGCAAAAGGAAAGTGTTTTCACTACCATAATGATGGGCACAGGAATAGAAACTGCCCAGAGTATAGCCAATAATAGAAGCTTACAGTAACGAGATGTTAGATTCTAGATTGGCAATGGCTCAACTGTTGAAGCCTTAGCTATAGGATCTAAATCTTTATACATGTGTGGACATGTTTTGTATTTAAATAAGGTTATGTATGTACCTAATGCCTTTTAAGAACATCATTTCTATATCTAGTTTGACTAGAGATGGTTATGAACTTCAGTCCATAAATGATGTTTGCAAGATTTATTTTGGAAATAAATATGCTGGTTTGGGTTATATGCACGATGGACTTTATTATGTAGATAATAATTTTAAATACAAATCTAATGCAAGCAATCTAAAAGAATGCAATTCCATGATGAAAATCAACTCAAGTTCAAAATATATTTGGCACTTAAGGTTAGGTCATATTGCAGAAGATAGGATTGCAAAGCTGGGGAAAATGAGGATTTTATCGTCATTGGGTTTTGAGCCTACTCCAACCTGTGAATCTTGTCTTCAGGGCAAAATGACTAGATCACCCTTTGTTGGACAAGGACTAAAAGCTGAAAATATTTTGGAGCTCATACATAGTGATGTATGTGGTCCATTTAAGAAAATGGCTAGAAGTGGTTTTCATTACTTTATTACCTTTATTGATGATAAATCAAGGTTTGGGTATTTGTATTTGATGAAATAACAACATGAATCCTTTGAAAAGTTTAAAGAATTTAAATATGAAGTAGAAAATCAAACAGGAATGAGTATTAAAGCTTTTCAATCAGATCGTAGAGGTGAATATTTGAGTATTGATTTTAATGAATACTTGAGAGAGCACGGCATTGTTTCCCAGCTGACTCCTTCGGGAACACCACAACTGAATGGTGTATCTGAAAGGAGAAATCGTACGCTATTGGATATGGTACATAGTATGATGAGCTATACTGATATGCCAATCTCTTTTTGGGGATTTGCATTATAATCAGCTTTATATATTCTAAATAGGATTCCATCAAAATCAATTTCTTTCACACCTTATGAGATATGGCACGGAAGAAAACCAAGTCTTAAGTATGTTAAGATTTGGGGTTGTCCAGCTTATATTAAAAAGCTGAACACTGATAAATTGGAAACCAGATCAGAAAAGGGTCAATTTGTTGGATATCCAAAAGATAGTTTTGGATACTATTTTTATTTGCTCACATCACAAAAGGTTGTGATAAGTAGAGATGCCACATTTCTTAAACAACAGTTTGTTCAAGAAGGAGGCAAAGGAAGGCAAATAGAGTTAGAATTGGAGAATTTTGACCAACCAACAGATCATATGGATATAGATCCATCTAGTCAACCTACACCTATTGATGAAACATCTACCGCTATTCCTTATAGAACAACCAGGGTATCTCACCCACCAGTGAGATATGGTTTCCTTTATGAAGAAGAACAAGAGTTGCCTACTCATGAAGAAGTTGATCGTGGAGATGATCCACTTACCTATGAAGAAGCTATATTAGATATAGACTCTTCAAAATGGATTGATGCTATAAAATCCGAGATTGATTCCATGTATAAGAATCAAGTTTGGGATCTTGTTGACCCACTTGAAGGTATTGTGCCTACAGGGAACAAATGGGTTTTCAAAAAGAAAATTGGTTATAATAGAAAGGTAGAGACCTATAAGGCAAGGCTAATAGCGAAAGGGTTTTGCCAAAGACAAGGAATCGACTATGAGGAGACTTTCTCACCTGTTGCCATGCTTAAATCAATTAGGATTCTATTAGCAATAGCTGCATACTATGATTATGAGATTTAGCAGATGGATATCAAAACAACTTTTCTCAATGGATACATTAAAGAAAACATTTTCATGGAACTACCTAGGGGTTTTGAATCCCAAGATGGTTCCAAGGTATGCAAGCTAAAGCGATCCATTTATGGGTTGAAACAATCTTCGAGGAGTTGGAACATCTGTTTTGATGAAGCCATTAAGTCATTTAGTTTTATCAAAAATGAGGATAAGCCATATGTATATAAGAAGGTTAGTGACAATGCTATCACTTTTCTTGTCTTATATGTGGATGATATTCTATTAATGGGTAATGACACAAGTATGTTGACAACTATAAAGGTAAGGTTGTCAAATACATTCTCCATGAAAGACTTAGGGGAGGCAACTTATATTCTTGGAATTCGCATCTATAGAGATAGAGAGAAAATAATAATTGATTTATCACAAAGTCTATACTTGGAAAAGGTGTTAAAGAGGTTTAACATGCTTGATTCCAAGAGAGGATTGTTACCAATGAGAAAGAGATAAAATGGCCAGGATTCCATATGCTTTGGCTATTGGAAGTTTGGTGTATGCAATATTGTGTACTAGGCCGGATATCGCATATGTTGTTAGTTTGACTAGCAGGTATCAATCCAATCTAGGTTTGAAACACTGGATAGCTGTCAAGAATATCCTTATGTACTTGAGAAAAACTAAGAATTTATTCTTGATATATGGGGGTGGTGACTTCTAATTGGATGGTTATACTGATTCTGATTTTCAATCAGATATCGATGATTGAAAGTCTACCTTTAGGTTTGTGTTCATTTGTAAAGGAAGTGCAATTAGTTGGAAGAGTTCTAAATAGAGTACGACTGCTGGTTCCACTATAGAGGCCGAGTATATTGCTACACCAGATGCTGCAAAAGAAGCTGTTTGGATATAAGGAACCTCGGTCTCACTAGAAATCCAAACACATAGTAAGGCGCTACAACATTATCAGAGAGATAGTTGGGTAAGGTGATACAGCCATGTAGAAAATAGCATCAGCTGAAAAAATCCTGTTGATTCATTCACTAAGCCTTTGTCACAAGCTCAGTTAGACCAACATCTTGAGAAGATGGGTCTAAGGTATTGTAATGATTGGCTTTAGTACTAGTGGAAGATTGTTAGTAGTATGCCCTAGAGCATATCATTTAGTATGTATCCTGTACATGTTTTTATTAATAAAAGGCATTTTCACTTTTCCATTTACATAATATATTTATGTGTAATAGAAAAGGTCCATTGATATTTTGTTAGAAATTCTATTCTTAAGTTGTTAAGAATATGAGTGACAGTATTTCTAGCACAAAGTATCATAAATAGGTTTACAATCGAGGATACTTCATAATAAGGACATGATTTATCCAGAAAGATTGTAATCATGTTTGTTCTCAAGTTATTTATATGAGATGTAAATGAGATGGAATGGTGAGTCTCATGCCATATAACAAATATGATAGGCACTTATTGTAACACCCCTATGTTCGGTAGTGCGTTCTATTGTTCCTGTGGCCAGTGTTGTCCGGACAACTAGGATGCCTAGAACTACACTTAGATATGGATGAGGAGACATAAAATAATGAAATACAAGAAAAGAAAAGATGAGAAAAATAAAGGAAAAATAATAGCAATGAAATGCAACCAAGTTAAACGAGCCGAGAACCCTAGCGATGGGTGACCGCACTGGGAAGTTGCGGCGTGGACCGTTGACAAGCCCTGAACCGCGGGGAACCCTGGAAAATATTTTTAGGATTTAAATAAATGTCTATTGAAGTGTAAATACCATTAAAAATATCAAAGAAAAATTACTTAATTAGTACAAAGAAAAATGAGAAATCGAGAAAACGACGAAATCCGGTGTTATCGAAAAATCAGGAATGCAACCAGAAGAGGGGCACTGTGGTCATTTGACACTCCGAATTGTCTTTTGACCTAAATTTCCATTAAAAATAAATAATAGTGCACTTGGAAAATTTCATGAAAAATTAAATTAGTGGTACCTAATGTAAATAGCAAAAATGGGGAGTTAAATGTGGAAAAATGAAACTTTTGAATAAATAAACAATTAAACAACACTTAGTGCTCCACTCACCCACCAAAGTGGACCACTTAATCTTCATCTTGGGCAGAATATTCATCATCTTCTTTAACCTTGGAGAACCAGCCGAAAATGGGGAAAGGAAGAACTCCATTGCCGTCCATTTGAATGCTTCATGTAAGCTTGATCTAAGCTCCTTTCTTTGCACTTCCTTCATTAAAAATTGTCCATACACCTTGGGCAGTAGATAGGCAGCAAGAAGACCAAGTTTTGGAGAGGTTTTGAAGAGTTTCCAAAGTGGTAAGTAGGTATTTTTGATGCTTGCTTCATTAAAGATTGTGTGGATGTTATGGGTACTTCAATTGTGCAGAGATTTTTTGGAGTTTGATGTTTAAAGGAAGATGTGTATTTTTAGCAGCCATGGAAACTCCTTAAGGCTTGCTTGTAAGTGGTATATTAAAGGGTTGATTATGTGTTTATGTGTGTAGGAATTGTCGACACCATATTTTGGCCGATCCCTAAAATCAATAAACTTTGAAGCCGATCCCCAACACATAGTCTCCCTTTGCCAATCTCTCCTCAAAAGGAATCTAATGAATACTAAGTTCCCATATCATCTAAAGCCTCACCGATCTCTCAAACTAATTGTCAAATCCCCTGACCAGTCAATTACATTCCTGATCTCTCTTGTCAAATGGGATTAAACCAACATTAGGCCTTCATGCCACCAGTCTTATTGCTGATCTCTCATTTAAAAGTTTGGGAATAATAAGGTTAAGGTTTCGATTCGGTTTAATGATGATCCCGATCTTAAATGTTCAAGTCAAATTTCCAATTGAAATCAAGTCCCATTTAGCATTGGTTCCCTGCCGATCTCATGCTTATTGTGTTTTTCGACCTTTTACACTTAGATCAATAATCACTTTTAGTTGTTTTTTTAATATGCTCAGACAATCAAGTAATTAGGCAATTTAGAGATTTTCCGATCACATCCATTCATTAAACAAAAGGGGAATTTTCATTTCATTTAAAATTTGTACAAGTCATTCGGCTAGAGGATCACCCCCAGCCTGATCTACATTTTGTTCGCTCCTTCTCTCACCTTAGGCCTCCTCCTTACTTTCCTCTTCGTCTTGGGGAGCCAGGTCGACCATCTAGGAGAAGTCCTCCTAGGGATAACGCTTCTTGAGCTCGGCCAAGAGATCCCTGTGAGCATTCACATAAGCGCCGGCCTCCCTTGTCACCGCCTCTTCTTCTTTTGCTCTGAGCTCCTCAATGAGGTGAGCAACTTCACCGGCTCGGAGCACCCGAACTTCTTCAAGAACATGATCTCGCTCGGCTAGAACATGAACTTGCTCAGCCAGCTTATCCTCGTAGAACTTCATCCACCCTTTAATTTCAGATATGTAGTTCTGAGCGGATGAGAGTTGGGATCGGAGGGAAGCCACTTTATGACCCATCTTCTCGACCTCCTTACCCAGGCGGTGAGCCTTCTCCCAGACAATGTGCTAGTTCACTAAGCACTCCACATTCAGGCTCATAGATTGGGTCAGGCTGTTATCAAGATTGTCCGGAGACAGCCTATCCCGATCCTCCCGAAGGCAGATGAAGGACCCCAAGACTTTAGCAAAACCCGGGTTCTCTCGAACCGTGCGGTTCTTCTCCAACGAATGGATCAAGATTTGGGCACCATGGGAAAGGGTCCTTACAGGAGGTTGGGAAGGACCCCCTTCCGCACTCGAAGCGACTGGAGGAGGTGGAGGCGGCTCTTCTTGGCAAGGAGGAGATCGGACCACTTATATGATCGGCGGTCCCGAGGGTTGAGACGAGCTTCCTTACATCTCCCTGGGATCATGATTGGGTGTTTGAAGCAGCTCGGAACGCTTCATCTCCCGCACTTTCTGGAAGACCTCCCTCTTCTGTTTTTGGCTCTCCTTGGAAGCTTCGCCGCTCGCTATACCTGCATAAAGAAGAGGTCAGTGAGATCGCTAAGGTCCAAAGATCTGAGATATAGAAAATACCGATGCCGAGGTCAGAGAGCTGAAGCCCGCGATCTTCGCCAGTGATCAACTCCATTGTCGATGATGCGATTCGGCGATCCATCGCATCCAAACAAGAGAACTTCTCTCTGGCCGCCTGATCTTTCAGTTCCATCACCATCAGGCCTTCTTCCCTATTTAGGGTGAGGCATTTCGGAAGTAAGGGGCCCTGGTGCAGCCAGCTGCGAGGGAAGCCCTCAAAGCCTTTCAGAATTTTGCTCCTCAGAATGAAGAAGCGATTCTTTCAATTCTTCAGGGAGGAGGACAGATCGGTAAAAAGCCGGCAATGTGGCTTCGCTTGGAAGAACCAATACTCATCGTCATTTCGACGAGTTAATCTATGTAGTTTGGCGAATACCTTAGCTGTAGGACGGAGTCCCTTAGCTCGGCAGAGGCCTCTGAAGGCTACTAGGATCCGCCACGAGTTTGGGTGAACTTGGGCGATGCATACTTGATGAAATTTTAAAACTTCTTTGAAAAAGTTATCAAGGGGGAACCGCAGCCTGGCCTTTAATTGTTCTTCGTATACCATGATCATATTGTTCTCCTCGAGGAAATGATCGGCACGAAGATTGCCGTGACACTTAATCAGCTCGTATGAATCAGGCCAGATGTTATACTCCTGGCTGAATGACTGCAGGTCGATTTCTTGCAGGATTGATGGCAGCTCATCCATGGGAAGATTTTCTCTCCCTGAAGAAGGTACATGCCTTGATGGTGCTACTTGCCCCCGAGCTGGAACGGAGACCCTAGGAGGTTCAGGTCGCACGCTTGGTCCGACCACCACCACTTCATCAGACAACCACGAGATCTGAACGGAAGGGGGGCTTGCCGCTCTTTGACCCTCGGCGCTACTCATTTTCAAAGGAAATAAAAAATTTAAACTAAAAGGAGGATCAAAACCTTTACCGGAGCTTGATCAGTGTCAGAAGAACTTGAAAAATCGAGAGAATTTTGGAATCACTCGCGGGATCCTGAAAATGACATAAGAGAGCAACTGGCTGACCCATCCCCTATTTATACCTGTCTGAGCATTTAATGCTCACAGTGTTCCAGGTGGTGCATCGGTTAGCGAGATTCGCCAGCTTTTCTGACACGTCTCACGAATATTCCAGAAATTCAATAATAAAAGTGATCGGCTAGTTACAGATCGGTGAATTAAGGCGGATCGGTTAAGGGTTGTTCAGTTAGGAACCAGATCAGATAAACACATTAGAGATCGGAAAATAATCAATGTGATAATAATAAAAATGATAGTTTTCAAAATAAAATTTTATTTTCGAAAAGGTCAGATTACATCATTTGGGCGATCTCTAGAGATCGGATTACATAAAAGTTGAATTACATCATTTGGGCGATCTCTAGAGATCAAATTACATTGAAAGTCTGATTACATCGTAGGGGGAATCTCTAATAAAGACCTATGTCAAAGCCTAGTCTCGTGGCTGAATAGAAAGATGTGTTTGATCGGGAGATCGGCCATTGACATCAAATAGATGTACAGCTTAGATGGGGTGATTATGACTCTCATGAGGATGGAGAGTCATCTCCACTGTCAACGACCAGAACCGAGCTATAATCGGGATGCCCAATGTGGTGAGGAGCCAAATGAACTTCAAGGGGCAGTCACCGATGTTAAGGGGAATATTAGCAGTCTTCTCGCCTGAAATCAGTTAGCCGATTATATCGGTCGAACGATTCGAGATCGATACGATCGAAGTCCTCGATCCAGAGCGGTAAGTTAGTCTGGTTCTCTCACTGTCATCAAATGAAGTTATCATAATTCTCCGATCACTGGGATTGTAAATTTTCAGTCGGGGAATAAAAAGAACAATTGGAAAAAGATCAAAAGCCACTATTATGGCCGGGACTACTGCCAGAGCAGTTAGAACAGGAACTGTGAAAAGGAAGAGGAAAAATCAAATGCGGGGGGCTTCCCGATTGAAGGTATATATATAGGAAAAATCTGAGCATTTATTGCAAGCAGAAAACAAAGCGGATGCCTCAGAAATCGAAGGAGTAAATGCTTTGACTGAACCGAACCACAAAGAGGAAAAGACCGGAGCAGGAGAGATCGGAAGAGAGGAGCCCAGCATGAGAGATCGGAAAAGGATCATGTTGGAAAGACCGGAAAGGAGGGGAGGTCGGAAAACAAAGGGAATAAGACAACTTTCGCTAACTGTCGTTATAATCAGAGCTGAGGTAGTTAAAGCATTGCAGATGAAATCTCCACCGCACGCCCCAGAATCACCTGCATTACTAACATGCGCCAGAGTATGTCATGATAGTGTTGTACATCCTAATCTCCGCTGTTGATCTTACTTGTAAGGATGAGCTCAGAGCCCTTGGATCAAAGAAGAAGATGACAAGACCAGTGCCTTTCACTCCTAGCCCTCGGATCGCCCTTGACAAGAAAATTTTGGGCCGTCAGATTAGAAGAGAGAAAGGACAAATATTCTGGAAGGGATCTCAGCCGTCTGTTATGATTCTCTTTAATTCCTGAGCCTCAGATCATGTCCTTTAAAATCTTAACCCTCCATGTCCCTCAAAAACAAATCCTGACCCTTCATGGGGAGCACCCGGTTCCTATAAATGCCTGCATGAAAATTGTTCAAAGGAGGACGAAAAAAAGGGTAGTGACTATAGGGGAAGAACTCTGAAACTTAATTTAGTTCGTTACTCTGCTATTTTTGAGCTTTCATAAGAAAAACTTTTGAAACCATTTTTCTGAAGTATTTTCTCACAAAGGGATTTTTGAATACTGAAACTCTCCATTTTCAGTTCGTTCATTATCCAGTGACACTCACTTTTTGTTTTTGTTATCTTTATTTCCACTCCCGTTGTCCAAGCTCAACTTCATTCAAACTCGGTTATTTTGACCTGGCTGTAGTTTGGCAAAGTATCCTTCATTTTAAAGTGAACCTTAGTCCTCCGGCTATCAACCCGCAGTCCTATTACGTTTTGTGATTCCGTACTTAGTTCAATAGATTCGGCTCCCTACAGGTGAGTGCTTATATCGCTGCTTTATCAAGTGTTCGCTTTATTTCACGTATTTCCTTTATTTTTATGTTTGTAATTTTCACCAAGCTTATATTGCGTTAAAAAACGCGAAGAAGGTTATTCCCGAGTTTATTTCTTTGTTAATCAGTCCATTCTTTTTGTTAATCTTTGTCACTTCTGAATGCAAGAGTTCTAGTCCCGAGAGGCGTATAAGTAGTTGGATAAAATGTAGGTAACTGTATCTTAAGCGTTTCTTTAAAAATGGAAGGTCTAAATAATAAGTCAGGAAAATAGTAAAGTTGAATCACTAGGCTAACACAGAAGACGATTGGGTAAGACGCCATAAGGCAGAATAAAACCAAATCTCAGATAAATAAATGGAACAGATCGGGTATCAAAAGGTACTGGCTAGGCGACCACATAGGAGGTTGGTAAAATTCAGTCTGGTATCCCCTTTCTAGTCATGAGGTACCAAGGAGTTAAAAGAAGCCTTATTCCCGCATCTTTGAATGCCAGAACCCTTAGTCCTAGGCTCTTATGATGTGTAGCTGTAATCAAATTTCGAGAGGTCGGAAAAAATCAAATTTCGAGAGGTCAGAAAAGTCCTTATCCAACCCCCATTAAAATAAAAGAGATCGGAGGAGAGTTCTTATCTGATTCTCACCTAGAAATTTTAATGAATACTTAAAAGAGATCGGATGAGAGTTCTTATCCGATTCTCACCTAAAAATTTTAATGAATACTTAAAAGAGATCAGAGGAGAGTTCTTATCCGATTCTCATCTAAAAATTTTAATGAATACTTAAAAGAGATCGGAGGAGAGTTCTTATCTGATTCTCACCTAAAAATTTTAATGAATATTCAAAAGAGATCGGAGGAGAGTTCTTATTCGATTCTCAAGCCTAAAATTTTAATGAATACTTAAAAGAGATCGGAGGAGAGTTCTTATCCTATTCTTAATCCAAAAATTCTAATCTTAATCTAAAAGAAATCGGAGGAGAGTTCTTATCCGATTTCCAATTGAAACTTTAATCAAAAAGAGATCGGAGGAGAGTTCTTATCCGATTCTCAAATTGAATTCTAACAAATATGCAAAATGACCCCTTAAACAAAACTGATACGCAACAGTAACTCACTAAGGTTCGACTCATTTATTTATGTATCTGGGTAACCCGAATTGGTGAAAAATCAAATATTCCCTTTTACCAAGAGGATTAACATCTCCGTTCAAACCTCCTAACTATCAATTCTAGTTTATAAAGAGCTTGAAGTTAAATCTGCTTACCCTCATTGAGGGACGAGGTGGGGTGCCTAACACCTTCCCTACCCGTTTACGGACGCCGAACCTAGAATCTCTGTTCTTGAAGTGGTTTCATTTTAATTTATTTTCACAAATGGTTTTCTTTAATTTCCCTCAAAATTAAAGTGGCGACTCCTCACTCTTTCCCACTTCGGTGAGGGTTCGTTCAGGCTATCGTAAAACACCTTGTGACAGCTTGGCGACTGCACTGGGGATCGGGACTTTTCTTTAACCCCAGCCCAGAGGTCCAAAAGCGGATTTAATTTTATGTTCCTATAAACTAGAATTGTATTTAAATAGGTACAATTTATGAAATTTGAAAATCTTAGTCTATTAATGTTTGTTATTTCCTCTAACCGCTTTGTTTATTTTTGTTTTATATCCTACAGCATTCTCTGTCTAAAAAGGAAAAATAAAAATCCCCCTGTATTGGGAAGAGGTAAAGGTGTCCTTTCACACACTGAACACTCACATAACGTCCTCACACGCTTCAGCCCTATACCCGGGCTTTCTTACCCTTTTAGGAAAGTAGGAGGGGTCATGTAGCGGTACCCGTGGGTTTTACCCCGTTAGTATCCGTGAAGGCTTCTGCTCAGATTGAAACTCATTCTATCTACTGTGATACCCGTGGAACCTTCCCGACAGTATCATGGGGGATAGAATGGGGCTCTACTGTTTACAGTAGGGGCAATTTGGGAACCTGTGGCTTTTAGAAGATTAGACCTTGAGCTAAACTATCACGATAGTTAGAAGCCGTAGCAAGCTACCTTATAAGATAGAACTATCCAATTAGGTAGCACCTAGCCAGTACTAGGACTCTCCTTATTTTAGGACAAAAGGGGCGTACTTACTCTTACCCTATTCTGCTTGTGTTTTATTTAGTCTTTATTTTTTAGGGTAATCTTGAATCATACTGTCAAGAAAACCTACACACTTTCCTACTTTGATAAATGTGTAGGTTTCATTCAGCCAACAGTATGATTCAAGACTACCTGAATTTATCCTGCTAACAAGTCTTTCCTGCAGGCATCACCAAAATAAGGTCTGTAAAAGGATAGGCATCATTTTTAATATGGCATCCTCGAGTCAGTCAGCAAAAGAAGTTCTTAAGTCAGAACAGAATGCTAAACCATGGCCCGAACCGCCTAATAGTCCAGTGCCTCCACAAAGTGATACTAGCTCATTACCTCCATTGGACCTGAGTAAAATTGAAGTCAGAATGAACAGTCTCGAGGGTCTGGCCAATAGTTAGAAGACATTTCCCGATCAGGCCAAAGCACAATTTGAGAAGAGATATGGGAGGATTGCAACTTTGATACGAGTTAAAGTTCAAGTCCCGGCATTAAAGGCCATGTTGCCAGTGTGGAATCTTAAGTATGGGGTGTTCTCTTTCAACGATATCGATACTGCTCCCACTATGGAAGAATATCAAGCATTGCTAGAAATCCCTTATGCGGCACATAATCGGATTTACCTACACCTCGAGCATAGGCAGACCTGGAAATGGTTCGCACATATGTTGGGGATTCCACCAGAAGAAGCAAAGGCGAGGGAAACTGTCAAAGGGAACACACATGGATGGTATTGGACTTATCTCAAGAAGTGGTTGGATTAATGCATCCAAGATGAACAGTGGAATCAAGCTTTATTGATGCTCGCTTTAGCAATCTACGGCCTGATCTTGTTCCCTGGACCTTCCGGAATCATAACCTGTGGCGTTGTGGAAATGTTCTGGGTAGTAGAGAAACAGAAGGTCAATTCAGTACCGGTAATTCTTGCCGAGACTTTCTTAACCCTTACTTACTGTAGATAACAAGGCAAGGGATCCATTAAATGTTGTTTTCAATGTTGCACCTCTGGATCATTAGTCATATGTGTCCTGTGGAGATGAAGAGATTAACTTGGTACCTTGACCAGCCTCTCATCGAGAAAATGACCAGATTAGTAATTAGCCCGAAGGATGAGCCGCAGTGGCAAAAATGGATTTTGAGCTTCAATAGCCATGACTATTGCTGGAGGAAATTGTGGGCGTTGAGTCAATCCATTTTGGTCGACACGGGGGGTAATCAATTAATATCCCTAATCAGAGTGACTGGATACACAAGTTACACTCCGGCATTAGTAATGAGACAATTCGGCTCAACACAGTTCAGAATCAACATTGAAGAATACCACCAAGGTCATTTCTACCATGAGCTCAAGGAAGAGGAAGGGTTGAAAATAACTCATAGATCTTGGGAAAACATCACTCTGATGGAGAGGTCGCCTAAAGGCCTGAGTGCCACGGGCGATTATCTTAAATGGAGGGCTGACAGAGATCAAGAACACTTGACTGCAGATCCAACAAAATTCGAAACAGCAACCCTCGCCTAAACGCCCTTTCAGAAGAAGATGGTGATCGTTTAGCCGACTCCCTACAAAAGGCAAACACCGAAAACTCGCAACTGCAAGAACAAATAAAACAGTTGGAGGACCAACAGCAGATCCTCAAGAGAAAAGTAAGAAGGCTCAGGGAAGAGACAAGGACCGAAAAGATGGGGTTCAAAGAGCAAGAGATACGGTGGGAAAAGGAAAAAAGCTCTCTCCAAGCTGTAATAAAAGAAGCAGAAGTACAGAATAGCAAGCTTCAGGAGAAAATGAAATATCAGGAGATACTCATGGAAGAATATAAACAAGAAAGCAAAAAGAAGAAGCTTGAACTGAAGGAACAAGCACTGCTTATCAACGATATTCTGAAAGAATGTGCTAAAGAAAGGAAGGAAAAAGAAAGACAAGCTGCTCTCTATCAGGAGCTGAAAGAGAATGTTGACCAGCTGGAGAGAATGATAGCATAGGGAAAACAAGAACTCCTACCTGAATCCGAATATGCTCTGAAAGTGTTCAACCCTGCCAGACAAGAAGAAAGGTTATATGAGTATCTCAGAAAATGTCATCTCATTATAAAGAACCTCCCTGAGCCTAGGCCGATGTAAAGAATGCTGTGTATGAATTATTCAGTTAATAGAATGATTTTTGGGCCATTGTTTAGCAAAATTGTGAATGAATAGTATAACTCCCGTAGGAACCCCCTCGCTAGGGTTATGCGAAAAATTGGATGTGCCATATGGACAGGTATCATAGATGCGCATTCAATCCAGTCATTCACAGTCAGACTATCGAACGATGCCATGATAAAATTGATGCATTCATTTTGGCTCCCAAATGCCACTGTATCCTTTGTCTGAACCAGGACCTTTAGTTTTTTACGAAATTCAAAATTCATTAAAAACTTTTTTTTACTTCCCTATAGAAAATCAACATTGCTTCAAACAAAGCAAGTCTGACCAGGCACACAGTTCAACCCAAATGAGTGTACTTAACGAGATCACGAACAAAGAAGATGATGGAAGACTAGGAACAAGTCCAGAACCTACAAGGACAGGTTTCCGAATTGAAAGACCAAGTCTTAGAGCTCATGAGACTAATGAGGGAGATGTCCCAAAATAAACCTGCTTCAGAACCTAACTTACCACTACCTCCCCCACCACCTACAACAATTGATCCTCATCAGGCTTCAACCTCTTTCACCTTTCAGTCACCTATCCCGGATCCGACAATCACTGTCAATCCGGCTACCATAAATAATGACCTACCTTTCTCCCATTACCCAGCCATCTCAAATGCTGACCCATACCCTTCAATACTAATTCCTCCAGTTCACTCCACCCGTCATCTCCCAACTGGGGGAGCATTTCATGCAGTAGGAGGAGAAAATAAGACCAGGAAAAATGAGAAGCTGTCTGCTTTAGAGGAGAGATTGAGAGCAATAGAGGGGCTGAACATGTATGGTTCTGTCGATGTGGCGTCACTGAGATTGGTGCCAGACGTGGTGGTGCCGCCGAAGTTCAAAATCCCGGACTTCGACAAGTACACTGGGAACTCAGACCCCCGCATTCACCTGGCAACCTACATTGCCAAAATGTCTGCCTTGACAGAAGATGACAGACTTCTCATCCACTTCTTTCACGAGAGTCTCTCCGGGGCAGCCCTGAGATGGTGCATACAGTTGGACAGGAGCAAACTACGCTCCTGGAAGGATTTGGCTGATGCTTTCCTGAAGCAGTATAAATTTAACTGCAATGTAGCCCCCACGAGGAGAAACCTCCAAAACCTGGTGCAGAGAGACAGGGAAAGCTTCAAGGAATATGCCCAGAGATGGAGAGAAAAGGCTGCAGAAGTATATCCTCCGATGACCGACAATGAACTATGCTCCCTGTTCATCGAGACATTGAAGGCTCCTTACTTCAATTTGATGATTGGAAACACTGCCAACAGCTTCTCGGATATCATCCAAGCTGGTGAGAGAATAGAGGATAACTTAAGGATGGGGTGACTGCAGGAGTTGGCCAAGAACCCTGCGAAAAAGACTGCCAGTTTTGGCAAGAAAAAGGAGGATGATGTGCATTCCATCACCCAGTAGAATAATTACTCCCCGCTTCCTCAAAATAACTACCAGCCATATCTTCCCCCTCATGGCCAAACCATTGCAAACGTTCCACCTCCTTTCCAAAATTATCCTCACCCACGCACACAGTATCCACCACCTACAAATTACCAGCCCAGACCACCTCCTCCACCTACTCAACCCAGACCACCTCAAAACAACCCGAGACCATCAAGAAACCCTGATCCACCCCTTCCTCTCCCACTCAGCGAAATATACCGATACCTCATTGGTATAAACCAGATAGTATCGGTTCCCCTTGACCCAATTCAGCCACCATACCCCAGGTGGTATGATGCCACTGCCCATTGTGAGTATCATGGAGGGGCACAAGGGCATTCAACCAATAACTGCAGGGCACTCAGAGGGAGAGTGCACACTTTAATCAGGAATGGGTGGTTGAAGATTGAGGGAAATGGTTCCCTCCCCAATGTTACCTCAAACCCGTTGCCCAATCATAATGCGGGCAATGGTGTAAATATGATAGAGTCAGACGGAGAGGGGTCGGCACCAAAGGTAGAAGAACTAATTCCTCACTTTGAGGAAATTTTTAAAATGGCAGTAAGAGAAGGTTACCTCCACCCTCAAGCCCTAGAACCTGAGGTTGAAACGGGATGCCCCTATCATGGAGGAGCAGCTGGTCATGAGCTGCAAAATTGTGAAGAATTTAAGCAAGAAGTCCAGAACTTATTGTCCTTCAAAGTTCTGAGATGCCAGGCAAGGTCCAAAATGGAGGAAGGAATAAATACAGCCCGACTCGGCCAAAACGCCTCCACCCCTAATCACAGAATCACTTTCTCACCCCCAGTATCCTCACCTCCAGTGACAATCATCCGAACCCCACCTCAGCTCCCTGTCACAAATACCCATGCCATACCTTGGAATTATAACTTTCTAGTTTTCACCCAAGGAGCGTTAAGCAGTACATCGGCTCCTAATCTTGCTTCACCTTCAGCACCTCCAAAACCGTGCTTCACTCCTCATGAGCATTTTAAGATGACTTATGCCGGGCCTACCAGTAGTACTACTCCCTAAGCTAATCCTCAGCCCGTTACTGCCACAAAATCCTCCCCACCTGAGCAAGAAGTCAAGTTTATAACTCGAAGTGGGAGATGTTACGGGTATGAAGAAAAAGAAAAAAAGAGAGGGAAAGTAAAAATGGGAGAGTCACAGAAGAGTACAGAAGAGGAGGTTGAGAAAACGGAGGAAGTAGAACCTACCGGAGCAAGAGAGGAAGAGGAGCCGCTGCTTCAAATAATGAAGCAAAGTGAGTATGATGTGGTGGAACAGTTGAGAAAGACACCTGCTCGAATTTCACTGTTATCGCTGATTCTGAGCTCTGAGGTGCACCGTCAAGCCTTGCAGAAAATCCTGGATCAGGCCTATGTGAACCCCGACATCACACCGGGGCAGTTCGAGAAGATAGTAGAACAAATCCGGGCATCTAGTTTTGTCACTTTCTCAGAAGAAGAGATAGAACCTGCAGGCTTAACGCACACTGAAGCTCTGCATGTGACCGTGAAATGTAAAGGTTGTATAGTGGCTAAGGTTGTAACACCCTCCCTGTACCAACTCCGTACATTCTACTATTCCGGTGACCGGTGTCGGTCCGGACAGCTAGAACGTCCGGAAAAATATTTAAACTAAAGTCGGGAATCATAATTAACTCAAATATTAATAAGAAAAATTTAGTAAAAATTTTAGAAATAAAATACAACCAAGTTAAACGAGCCGGTGCCCTAGCGATGGGTAACCAGAGGGAAGTTGCGGTTCTCGCAACGAGGAGCCCTAGACCCGGGGGAAAAATTATAAAATAATTTTTGGGACTCTAGAGAAGGGTTATTGAGGTTCCTATGGCATTAGAATACCAAGAAAATACCTAGAAAAATTTTTTAATCGGTACAGACAATTTTGACCCATTGAGCCGAACGGAGGGCATTTTGGTCATTTCGCCTTCAGAGGTGATTTTTGGCCGACTTGTCCAGCTAAGTAAATAATTAATATGACATAAAATATGAAGAAACATTGCTAGAAATTAAATTGAAAATGAGTAGTGGAGGAAAGAAAAGAAAATGCAAAATAATGAAATAATGACATCACTATGATGTCATTTAAAATGGTCCACCAATCACCTTACAACTAATTCACTTAAAACAAAATAAAGAGGCTGAAAATTGAAGAAAACAAATTCATCTTCTTCCCTTGGACAACTAGCCGAAATCCCTTCCTTCCTCCCTCCATTGGTGTTCACTCAAGCAAGCTTAATTTCTCCTTTGTTTCCACCACTAAACCCTAACCTCTCTTCATTAAAATTTTACCCCACACCTTAAACAACCTTTTGGCAGCCTAGAAAGTGAAGGAAAGTGAAGTTTTGAGTTGGGAAAAATCTGCCCTATTCAAGGTTAGTGCACTATATACCTAAAACTCTTTAATTTCATGAATTGGAACTTGAATTTAGTAAGAAAATGTCATTTAAATGAACAAAATTCATGTGTATGTGTACATGAATTTCGGCTGCCCTAGTGAAGGATTAGGAAGAAGTGTTTTTTATGAGCTTGAAGTGAACTAGAATCATGTTGGAAGTTTATAAACATAAGAATAATAAGTTGGTATGCTAACTAAGGCATTTTGTAGAAAACATAATGTGAAGCTAGGGTTTTGGGGAGTGAAAATTGATTTGGCTTATGAAATTGTTAGAGAACATTTTAATGGTCAATTAGTGACCATTTGAGGAGAATTGACCATAATATGGACTGAAAAATAGCATGGTAAAGGGAATGACTATGCTGCCTAAAGACAGCAGATTGGTGACTGAGATTCCAGTCCAATTACATAGTCATAACTTTAGCTGTGTTGGTCCAATTGGTGTTTGGCCAATTGGACATGAAACTAGGCTTATAATGGCACATTTTTGCTGAAGAAACCATGCCCAAAAGACCAAAGCAAGAGGACCAAAACTTGGCCCCAATCCGGATACCCTGCAACTGATTCTGCAGAATGACCAAATGAACAGTAACTGTTCATTTGGCCATAACTCACTGTAGATTATGTCAATTGACCTGAAATGTTAACAGAAACAAGTTAAGACATAGACAAACAACTTTCATGAAGAAACCTACCCCAAATTATGGCCAGAACCAATTCAAAAATCCAATCACGCTCATGTATTCATGTAGATATGGTCGATTCAGATTGGCAATCCGGCCAGCTGTGGTTTTTGAGCCATATCTGGAGCTAAAAAACTCCAAATGGAGTGATTCAAAAAAAGAAATTCAACTAGACAAAATAAGGAACAACTTTCATGTTTTTCATTTCTTCAAATTCCCACTGCAACAGTGTTTAATGGAACAGTAAACATATGTTTCAAAAACTAAAATTTTCTGCCCTCTTGGTTTTAAATTAGAAATGGTAATGGTGACCAATTCCAACAAGTTTTAAAGGCAAAATGTGGTATGTTGGGAGTGCCAAAACCAATGTACCTAATTTCTACCTAAAAGTCAACATATTAGTTGACCAAAGAGGTGAATAGTGACACCGAAATTTGAAATTCGAAGATTGAAGAATTTAAAAGTTTCAAATGCCCTAGTATACCTAACAAGATTGGTTTGGATAGTTTGGCATGCCAATAGGGTTCAGTTAGCGATCGCACATGGCAATATGCCATTCGTGATTTCATGGCTTTTAGCCATTCGACTTTGTATTGAGACTTGGCCTTGTGCTCGATGTTATTACTGACTTATTAGCCGCTCATGCACACCGGGAGATGCATATGTGACCGATGGTGTGACGGCCCGAGGTACTAGGTACCCAGTGCCAGTTTACCCGTTATCCAGTCCAGTCGTCTAGTGTACGTTACTTGGGCAACGAAATGAATGAAAGTGAACAAAGTTAATGAGTTAATGTATATAGCCACACTAAACAAATGAATCATAGACATTCACTACATATTTGTTTTCTTGCTATTTTCTTTTATTTTATTATTGCACCACTAAGCATTATTGCTTAGCGCATTGCTTTTGCCACGCGTAGGTACTGGAGATACAGATCGTGAGCCCGTGAGATCGCAGATCGGGTGAGTCTATCCTGCAGTTCTGCTCAGTGTCCGTGTCACCTCAACTTCTGCAGTGCATTGGTAGGACACTAGGTGTCATTTTGACATTTTGTAACTAAATTTTGATTTTCTCATATGAAATTAAACTTGTGTAATGTATATTGATGTTTTTGTAAATTATGAAAATTGTATTTGTAAATGGAAAAGTAAATGTTTATTTGTGATATATATGTGATCATCACATGTGATGGATGACTGAGAATTGAAATTGAAATGTTGAGATCTTGATATTGAGTTTTGTGATGATATTGGAGTTGAGAATGAATGAATTTGTTTATTGGAAGTGTTTTCACAGGTTCCGAAGAACTGTTTTCTCCATTTTTAGCTGGTACTCTTCCGGATTTTCTTTGAAATTTAGGGAACCTCAAATAAATTATAATTTCAATAAATGACTAAAATGAGTTATATTTTATAAGTTATATTCAAAATTTTGCTGAAAATTAATTAGGGTATATTAGAGGGTGCCGGTACACCGTGTGGCATTACTGACTCGGGTGACACTAATGCAGATCTGTTTGTCTTTCTTATTTTAAATAGGATATGGATCCTTCATCTCAGAGAGCAGTCGAGGAGGAAGTGGAGAGTCATGCTCCACCTGCAGCAGCTGAGACTGGGGGTAGGAGAGAACCTACTCCACCAGCTCATGCAGAGCCTGCTCAGCCTCCACAGGCCATGTTCCAACAAATGGCCGACTTCTTTAGACAAATGGCTGGAGTAATGCCAGCAACACCACCACCACCACCAGCTCCACAGCAGAAATCACACCTGGAAAGGCTAAGAAAGTTTGGAGCAGTGGACTTTTTCGGCAAGAGAGAAGATGACTCTGTTGTGGCCGAGAATTGGTTGAACAGAACGGGCAGAGTCTTAAAACAACTCCACTGCACCCCAGAGCAAAACCTAGAAGCTGCCATATCTTTGTTGTAAGATGATGCTTATGAGTGGTGGGACACGGTGTCCAGTGAAGTGCAGCCAAAAGCTGTAACTTGGGACTTCTTTCTCTCCGAGTTCAAGAAGAAATATGTGGGTACTGTATACCTGGAAGAGAGAAGAAGAGAGTTTATTAACCTGAGGCAGAGACAGCTATCAGTGGCCGAATATGAGAAGGAATTTGTTCGATTAAGCCGCTACGGAAGGGAGATAGTCCCTAATGAAGATGAAAGGTGTAAGAGATTTGAAGAGGGACTAAATGATAACATCAAGATCCAGCTCACTGCCTTGGGAATCACAGAATTTAGCAAGTTAGTGGAAGCTGCAATAAGGGTTGAAATAGTAAGAATAAGTGAGCAGACCAGAAGGGAGAGACAGCAGAAGAGGGGCCCGAGTCAGTCTAGCTCATCTCCTCCACCTGGGAAGAAGTTCAGAGGTCCACCTGCACAGAGTTCAGGTTAGCCACATGGTCAGGGTCAGTCTCAGGGGCCCAGGCCATAGTTCACCCCTAGGAGAGGTCAGTCCACACCATCAGTGGGCAGCTCTCCAGGGATGGGGTTCAGGGGACCAGCCCCAACATCTTCTGCATGTCCACACTGTCTGAAATGGTACAAGGGGGAGTGTTGGAGAGTGACTGGTGCCTGCTTGAGATGTGGGTCAACAGAGCATCAGTTGAAGAACTGTCCATGCAGAACTACTACAGCTACTCCAACACAAGCAGAACGACCTGCTCCTGCACCACAGAGAGGTAAAAAATCTGGCAGATCTGACGCAGTGGGACCATCACAGAGGCCTACATCCGAGCCAGCAAAGAGGCCAGATAACAGACCACTTGCCAGAAATTATGCCCTGAGAGCTCAGGAGGAGCAAGATGCCCCGGACGTCATCAGGGGTACGTTCTCCCTCTACACTACTCCTGTGCATGCATTGGTGGATCCAGGATCCACTCATTCCTACATTTGCATCAACTTACCCGTAGAAAGGGGGATACTAATAGGGGAGAGTCACCAAGACATTCTGGTCACTAATCCATTGGGCCACAGTGTAGTGGTGAACAAGGTATACAAGGGTTGCCCGTTAAGGATTCAGGGGTGTGAATTCTTGGCAGACCTGATTGAGTTGCCCTTCCACGAGTTTGACGTGATTTTGGGAATGGACTGGTTGTCACGTCATCAGGCAATAGTTGATTGAAAATTGAAGAGAATTTCTCTGAAAACTCCTGAGGGTAATGAGATTACAGTTGTGGGTGAAAGGACAGATTTCTTGTCCAATGTCATCTCAGCCACAGTTGCAAGAAGAATGATGAGAAAAGGCTGTGAAGCCTACCTAGCACATGTGGTGGATACTAGGCAGGCTAAGCCAAACCTGAGTAATATACCCACAGTGAGAGACTTCCCAGAGGTATTTCCTGAAGAATTGCCTGGTTTGCCACCAGAAAGGGAAGTTGAATTTGCTATTGAGACACTGCCGGGTACAGCACCTATTTCCATTGCTCCTTATAGGATGGCACCCACTGAATTGAGGGAGTTGAAAAATCAATTGCAAGAGTTTCTTGATAAAGGGTTCATACGCCCCAGTGTGTCACCATGGGGAGCTCCAGTGCTGTTTGTGAAAAAGAAGGATGGGACTTTGAGGCTATGCATCGATTACCGGCAGTTGAATAAAGTGACTGTGAAGAATAAATATCTGTTGCCTAGAATTGATGATCTGTTTGATCAGTTGAAGGGAGCAGGAGTATTTTCTAAGATTGATCTCAGATCAGGGTATCATCAGTTGAGGGTGAAGGATGTAGATGTGCCCAAGACTGCATTCAGGACCCGATATGGGCATTATGAGTTTCTGGTGATGCCCTTTGGCCTAACAAATGCACCAGCGGCATTTATGGACCTTATGAACCGTATCTTCCATCCATACCTAGATCGGTTCGTAGTGGTCTTTATTGATGATATTTTGGTGTATTCTAAGACCAGGGAAGAACATGATGAGCATTTGAGGATTGTTCTGCAAACCCTGAGAGAAAAGGAACTGTATGCTAAGTTGTCCAAGTATGACTTTTGGCTGAATGAGATTGCATTCCTTGAACACATAGTGTCACCGACGGATTAGGTGGATCCCAAGAAAATAGAAGCGATGATGGAATGGAAGCCTCCCGTAAATACAACCGAGGTTAGAAGCTTCTGGGGCTAGCTGGGTATTACGTAAGATTTGTGAAGGGATTTTCCTTAATAGCCGCTCCAATGACCAAGCTATTACACAAGAATGTTAGATTTGACCGAATGACAAGTGTCGCACCAGCTTTGAGAAGTTGAAGGCTATGTTGACAGGCACCAGCAGCACACAAAGATCGTGAAAGGACTTTGTGGTATATTGTTTTGCTTCTCTTAATGGGTTAGGTGTGTACCTTGATGCAAGAGGGGAGGTGGTCGCTATGCTTCCGCATACCTAAGGCCACATGAGCAACTAACTACCCATGATCTAGAGCTTGCAGCAATTATCTTCGTGATCAAGATATGGAGGCATTACTTGTATGGTGAAAAGTGCTACATTTACACAACACAAGAGTCTCAAATATTTGCCAACCTGTACTGTGCTATCTCCATGCAGTTTACATGATGGAGGGAAATGTCGAACATGTACCTCAGGCCACACTATGAAGGAGCGAGTGATAAATGGTAGGCGATGCATCAAATGATTCAAAACAAGTCAGCCTTGCAGATCATTGGAATTGTGAGAGGCTTGATTGCCCAAGTTTGCTTTGCAGATGTTTTTTCAATTCATAAAAAGATAGGAGATGATTAGCTACCCGATGAAAAGCATGCTAGAAGGGGAGAAGGTTGCTGAGAAGTGATGAGCTATAAAGCGCAAAGGAGAAGCGAATGAGGCATGAGGTGAGGAAGATGGGAAGTAGCCAGAATTCTAAAAAGGAAACGAGGATGATAAGAGTAACGGATTTTAGATGGAAAAATACACAAAGAAGCTAATCATTATGCTATAGTGAAAAGCAGATGTAGAAGAGCAGGCAGATACACATGAAGCAGAGTGTAATCTGATGTACAATTGAAGAAGGTATGTGAGCAAGTATTGTGAAAGTGGCACTAACCTAAGATACCGAATTAAAATGGTAAATGGTACTGTGATTTTGTAAGTGGTCCCACTCACGAATGGAAATGGACGCATGTGTCATGGATAATAAGGGAATTACATTCTAAAAAAGACACTTTCGATAATGCAAAGACCGAACCGCCTATCAAATTCCATGGTTGATCTGATCGCTGAGATAGTTGACCATACATGAATTGGACTTACATTGATTTTTATACCGGTGGATGGGTGACATGGAAAATACTACATGAGTGTATCAGGTTCATAGGGTACGATCACTTATGAGAAGAACCCGAGAAGAAATGGAAGGTGATGCAAAGAAAGTTAGCACATTTCCTATCAGTGGAATGATGGGCAAGAATACATGGTAAATCGAGTAATGAAAATAATCATTGAATATAAGCAAAGGAATTAGAGAACATATACAATTGTATATGTCCTCACATAATAGGAATCGGTAGATTTGAGGCATCTTGAGGAGATAGATAGGAGATTGAGAGTAAATTGATAAATATTGAATTTGATTGAATCCATATACAACAGCTAGCATCCAAATGGCCCCATATGAAAACATATGAATAAATCAATAATAAAATACTGAACTGTGACCGTAAATGCGAGGGAAAATAGGCAAAAGAATGAGGTAGGTATACTGAGATAGTAAAATGAGCAGCAAAGGTAAATAGCAGCCAATAGAAAAGAAAATCGTAATATCAAAAAGAATAGGGAAACCGGAAGAAGAAGGATATGGAAATGTTGGAGACAAATCAGTTAAGAAAGGTGTATGAATAGTGAGGAAAAATGCCGAGTATGAAAAGAGGTGTAGAAGTGACCCCTAGGTTTATTGGCCGTGGAAGAAGAATGAAGCGTGTGAGAAGGAAAGGTTGGGTGCATGGTCATTCCCAGTGTCAACATGAAGAAGCACTAGGAAGGTTTTATGTCATAGAAGCAAAAAGATCCTGAAATGTTCCTATGTGAGAATTGAACGTAAGAAGAACTCTGAAACGAAAGAGTTAAAGAAAAGAATGAAGTGAAATCTAAAATAAGAGTGAAAGAGTTGAGAAATAAGCAAATTCCATTGGTGAACGCGAATGGATGAGGCAAAGCAACCAA
This sequence comes from Hevea brasiliensis, assembly GCF_030052815.1. Classification (NCBI taxonomy): domain Eukaryota; kingdom Viridiplantae; phylum Streptophyta; class Magnoliopsida; order Malpighiales; family Euphorbiaceae; genus Hevea; species Hevea brasiliensis. Next base: position 77,069,759 of record NC_079497.1, on the reverse strand, counting down.
TGGAGGCAAAGAAAAAAAGTGACACAGACACTAGAACTGAGAAGGGAAGAGTTTAAACACCCTGAATTCTTCGAACGAAATTTATTGAAAAGGAACCAGGTTAAAACACCCTCCTGTACCAACTCAACTGGAAAAAATCTAAACGTGCTAGTTAAAAAATATTTAATTTAAATTGGGTTAAAAATAAACACTAAAATTAAAAAAATAAATATTAATAAAAAAAACGAGAAAAAAATATTAATAAGAAAAATTTAGTAAAAATAAGAAAAAATTAAAGAAAAAGTTAAGTGAAAGGGAAAAATAGAAAAATATAAAGAAGGACTCAGAGAATTTAAAAAGATTTAAAAATAATTTAGGGAAAAAAAAAAAAAATAAACGAAAAGAAAGTCTTGAAGAGAGAATAACATAAGCCTATGTTATTAGAATGCCAAGAAAAAAAATAGAATAAAATTCAAATGTGTGAGATAATTTTTTGTCATTGGAAGGGGAAATGTGAGTTTGGTTTGAATGTACCAATGTAGAAAAAAAATTTAATGAAATTGAATAGAAAGAAAAGAAAACAAAAATAGAAAAACAATGCTAAAAATTAAATTGAAAATGTCATTAAAAAATTGAAATAAAAAAATAAAAATATTAAAATAAAAACATCAAAAAAAATAAAATAAAAAGAAACATTGCTAAAAATTAAAAAGAAAAATAATTAAAAAAAAAAGAAAAAAAATTCAAATGAAAAAATAATGACAAAAATATCTCCTTCAATTCCTGAAATCTTCCCTCCTCCCTGCCTTTATTTAATAAACAAAAAATTTCCTTTTAAAATAATTACCCCAAACCTTAAAATTCTCTTCCCTTGACAAATTACCTTAAAAATCCAATTTCCCTGAGGAAAGTGAGTTATTGAGTAAGGAAAATTTAAATTTCTTCAAATCTGTGAATAAAGCTTTAGTAAATTAATGTCTTTAATTGGAAGAATAACACTAATTGGATTAAAGATTTCATTCAGAACTAGAAATTAATTTTGTAATGATCTAAAATTGAAGAAGAGTGAAGTTGGAAGTTTGGAAAAAGTTTTTTACATGATGTTTTTGATGATGAGCATGTGAAAGAAAATTTATTATAAATGATATAAATTGTTTGGTAGAAAATTAAGTGAAGCTTGAGAAAAATTAATGTCTAGTTTTTTTATTTTAATGATATTGATAATGCTTATTTAAAGGAGAATTAGTTGATAATTATTAAAGATGCTACCATGATGATTTTTGATAATAAAATTAAAACAAAATAGAAATTGAACTAGAATGAGAAATGCTAAATTATGAAATTGTTTTGGAACATTGTTGGTCCAAAAATGTTGGCATATTGGATATGAAATTGTGGGTCCAATGGTTGGATTTTATTGAAGAAAGGATGCCCAAAAGACTAAAGCAAGAGGACCAAAAGAAGAAAGACCCAAGGACCAAAACAATTTGTTTGAAACCAATTAGACCAATCAAATGGATACTTGGAGAACATTAATGAACAAGAAAACGATTTGCAAAAGAATTTCATAGAAAAAATCACTGTAGATTACAACAAACTACCTGAACTTTTTAAGAGAAGAAATACAGAAACACACAAAGAAAAAAAACAAATGATGCCCAGTACCAGATTTTCATCAAAATCAATCATTCTTCAATTGTTGGTTAAAACAATCACTATAGTCTGTTTGGCAATCCACTAAGCTGTTAAATGGACAAAGTCAATTTAAAATTCAAAAATCCAATTCATGAAACAAAAAATCAATTCAACAAAAAAAAAAAAAAACATCTTCAAATAACAACTTTGCAATTTGGTTTTTCTTGAAAAAATTCATTCTGAAACTACAAAAAAAAAAATTAAAATTTAAAATGCTTCAAAAACTAAAATTTAAATCCCTCTTGGTTTTAAATTAGAAATGGTAAAAACAAAAATGGGACATCAATTTATGTAAAAAATGTCAAAACCAATCCTTAAAAACTAAATTAAAGTGTTTCAAGTTGACCACATGAAACAAAATATGGAAAATTTTAAAATAGGAATTTAAAATTTGAAAAAGTTCAAGATACCTACAAATAGTTTGAAAAGTTTTTGGAGATAGTAAGGCCAAATTATAGAATCTGGGAGCAATGCAATACAATTCTGATAGATTTCATGAAAAAAAGCCATTCATTTAAATATGATGGATTGTTTGTTAGCCATGTTGGTTATCTATTTGAGCTTACATTTGTGCTAATGAAAATTACAGAGTATTATGATGTTACCCACCGGTGATACATGGTACCTAGCCATGGTTACTTTAGTGACTTTTACCCTTTAATTAAGGGCGATGCCTTGTGCGAAAAATGAATGAACTGCAAATTAATGAATGAAATTTGACAAAATGCTATGAATGTAATGATAATGATAAGGTACTATACATTCTTGTTTTCTTCTTTCATACACACTTTTTATATATTTTCTTTTTATTTTATTTCTTCACCACTAAGCAAGTGATGGTTAATGACACTGAGATAATTGTACGTGATTGGACAGACATAATTAAGTTCATGAAGCCCATACTTTCAAGTGTGTTTCTTTTTATTATTACACTATTCTTTTTTTGGACCGCTTGGTGGTTATTGCTTATATGTACATTTTGACATTTTTTTATTCATTTGAAAATAATGATTTTGATAATCAAAATAAAAATTGAAATCTGTATATGTAAATTTGTAAAAATAAATTTTGAAAATTGTATTAATTAATGGAAATAAATGATATATTCATATATATTATTGTAATTTTAATTGAATTAATGAATGAATTGATAATATTGTATTTGATGTATTTGATTGGAGTTTAATTTGTGATATATATGGTTGTATGATGATGTTTTTTGTTTGTTTAAGATTTTATTTCTCCATTTTAGTTCTTTAATTCAATTTTTCGTTTAAAATAAATGTTTTTAAATTAAATAATTAAAATATAAATAAATGAAAATATTTATTATTTATTTTTTAATTGTATATTCAAGGAGTTCAAAATTTTATTTATTGGTAAAATTATTACACTTTAAATTATATTTATTATGCGGTGGCATATTACTATTTCTTATAATGGTGTCCATAGTAAAATGAGTTATATTATATCGGGCCGTGCCTTAAAATAGGTATATTAGAGGTGCGATACAATATGCGCGGTTGTAAGAACCTTGACAGAATGTGATCGGAGAGTTGGGCAGAGGTTGGAGTTATTTGGGAGAGAAGCCATAAGTCTTGTAAGCCATTCTTAAAATGCACATTTGTTGTGCTGAACATATGTTGAACAGTGGAATGGATGAAGACGCCGCTACTATGGTGCTTGCCGGCAACTTTGACTTTCTACATTAAGCCAAATGCACATTGAATTTCGCAAAAGAACATTATGACACCTTCTACTCGCAAACTCAATCACAAAAGCGGAAATCGCCCCTTTTCATTCAATCAACCTTCCCTGCCCTGATCCATAAAGCTATTCCAGGAATCGATCATTCGAACCAAGAAAGCCCAAAATTACAATAAGAAATAATCAAGGAATGAATGGGCTATGGGTGGTAGCTGTAAGGTGAAGTCAGTCAAATTATAAGAGGTCAACAGCTGAAGGCGCAGAGCGATTGCAAAAGGAGGGGTAGGATTCTCGCTGTCGCCTGATGATTAGGCCATGGGCTAATGAGGCGGAATGGGAGGATGATCCAGGGCGGGGTGAGAAAGTGAGGCCAGCCGGATTTGAGGAAGCCTCATAAATCTCAAGAATCGGCGGTACCGGAGATCCATGAAAATTCCGATGAGCCATGAAAAAATGTCATCCATCTTGAATCCTGATGATCATGAATGAGGTGTCCCCAGTTGAAATCCCTTGTGAGACTGATTGTCGACGAATTCATTGAGGGCCATTATCCTACAATCGATCAAAGTACCTTTGCAAGATTATGTATAGTTGGAAATGTTATGACAAGATTCATTAATGTTAAACCGATGGTATCAATTCATATAAATGTTAATGAATACTTTTTGTTATTATATCTTTTCTTTTTAATATATTTGAAATGAATAATATTCTAATTTTTTCTTTTTTTTCCATTTTCATGAATTGATTTATATATTATATTATAATTCTTTCTTTTAATTTCTTTATCGTAATTTATAATATTTGATTTTATAATTTCATTTTCTGATTTTGAAATCCATTCTCACAAAGGAAAGGGGATGAAAGAGATAACCTTCCTAGTACTTGTGTGGGGATGAAGCGCTGTAGATGAACTTAGGCAAGAAGTGAAAAGTGAAGAACTTGGTTGTTGAGAGTGAAGAATTAGAAGATATGATCGCTTGCTCAAGAATTTCTATTCTGGGCGTGTTTTCTTGGAGTTATGATGATATGATTGGTTTGGACCCCTCATATAGTGGCGCTGAAATTCCGGGGATCCATCGGCAGAAATTAAGAAGAATGAATCCACGACACCAAAGTTAGGGATAGAAATCAAAGATGATGTAAATCTGAAGATCAAATATCAACTAGCTATCCCCAATGGATAGCTAATGTTGAAGAAGGGCGGAGAAGACTAAGAGTCGTGGTGTGCGCTGATTAAGGACTTAATAAAGCGAGCTTGAAAGATGATTTCCCTCTCCCTCACATTGATGTGTTAGTAGACAATGCTGCGGGATTGGGCAGGTGTTCGTGCATCGATGGCGCATCGGGATACAATCAAATCCCGATGGACGAGGAAGACAAGGAGAAAACTGCCTTTATCACTCAATGGGGGGTATTTTGTTATCGGGTCATGCCTTTCGGGTTAAAGAATGCTGGTGCCACCTACCAACACGCTATGGTCACATTATTCCACGATATGATGCATAAAGAAGTGGAGGTGTACGTGGATGATATGATCATCAAATCCAGAGGAGAAGAGAGCCATGTGCAGGTAATGAGGAAAGTATTCGAGAGACTCAGGAAATATCAGCTGAAACTGAACCCTGCCAAATGCATATTCGGAGCTAGATCTGGAAAATTGTTGGGATTCACAGTGAGCGAGAAGGGATAGAAGTTGATCAATTCAAGGTTTATTTCCAATCTCACCACTAAAGCTGAGCTTATTTTTAGACTACTCCGAAAGAACAACACCACTCAATGGGATTCAATTTGTCAAGAGGCTTTTGAGAAAATCAAGCAGTACCTGTCAAACCCACGATGTGATTGATGGCCCGAAGAAGGGCCCTCGATTCTGTATATGGCAGTCCAACAAAGCTCAATGGGATGTGTTTTGGGGCAACATGATACCGCCGACGAAAGGAGAGGGCTATTACCGAGCAAAAGTTCAATGATTGTGAGTCAAGGTACTCTTTCCTAGAAAACTTGCAGCGTTAGCAGAATGATGACAAGAATCGTCTCAAGCATTACATGCTGAATCATAAGACATGGCTCATTTCCAGGATGGATCCTATCAAGTATGTATTCAAAAGCCCATTCGTGCCAGGAAGGAAAGCCAAATGGCAGGTCATACTATCCCAATATGACATTGTCTATATGACTCGGAAAGTAGTGAAAGGTAGCGTGATCGCCGATCTCCTAGCAGAAAACCCTATCCAGGATTATGAAGCTCTGGATTTTGAGTTCCTCGATGAGCATATTAACGAAGTGAACTGCGGAGAAGTGAAGGAACGGAAGCATGAAAAACACAAGATTATACCATTGAATTCAAAAATTTTCACCTAGGGTCACATGCACCATGCAAGATTTATTTTTATCTATTTGATTTCAATGATAAACAACATATTAAAACTCTTTTAATATGTTTTTGGATCTGTATTTGCCATTTAAGATTTTAAAATTAATCAGATTAATTTTAGAACCCTAGATTAAATCAAGAACGATTACACTAACCTCTTGATGTCTTTGCAGTCGTATGCGCCTTTGAGATCGTCTTGAGGACACGGATGTTGTCCCTCTCTAGCTTGTCCACACCAAGAACACCTATGGCAGCCCTTGAACAGCTTCTAAAGCCTTTTCTATTAATTAGAAATTCAAGTTACGCCTTTAAGAGATTAGAGATGCAAACAGGACACTAGAAACAATTTCTAGTGTTCTTAATTCAAGAGATTGATGGCTAATCTCTTTGAATTGATGAGAGATGAAGAGAAATAGCTGGAGAGGCTCAAAGTGGCGTGACATATGAGAGGAGAGGCTGCTGGTTGTGTTTTCTTTTCATAACCACACTTAAATAGCTAGGTTAACACATTAAACCCTAGCCACATGTCACCTTTTGATTAGCTCTAGGTTTAAGTGACCCAATCACATTGTGCCAAGTGTCAAACCTATATTTAATCTTGATTTTAATCATCTTACATGATTAAAAATATTTGGCAAGCTTATGTGTTATGCCATGTGTCACCATCTCATGGTGCCATGTGTAACACTGTGAAATGACCAAAATGCCCCTGTGTCTTAATTTTGAGTTCTTAACCCAAAATAATTATTTTCTTCTTCTAATTAATTTATATCAAATATAAATTAATTAATTAATCTCTATTAATTAATTTCTCATCAATTAAATTCATATTTAAACACTTTAAATGTAAATTTAATTTATACTACATCCAATAATCTAGATTTGGTTTCAAGTCATGCTAGGGACTTTGCAATTTAATTGCAAACCAAATCTATTTAATTAATCAATTAAACTCTTTAATTAATTAATTAAATCATATTTAAATAGGTGATAACGTGTGTATGTGTGTGACTTATTAGGCTCATCACTAATTGGCAATGAGACATGATATCAACTCTTAATATCATCGAACTCTTTCTTACCATAAATGATTTCTCTAAATCATTTTATGAACCTCATAGACCATGGTTAACACCTAGCATAGCATGCCATGGCCACCCAATTAGTAATAAGGTTTACCTTAAATGAACCTATAATCATATGTTACCATGAACTATAATCTCTCATTTACAAAATCCCAACTCAACCTGAGGAGTCATGGTTTATGTCAAACTCCATTTGCTATGAATATGAATATTATGTTCTCTTTAATTTCAATTCGTTCTTGATTAAAAGATTTTTCTCATTAAACTCTTTTCTCAATAAATCTATCTTACTGGAAGAAACTTGAAACATCAAGAACAATTAAATGAACATAGGATTTTATCTCTATTTACTTAGAGGAACAGATTCCATCTTGATCAACTCCTACCTCCATCTATAACTAGCACGAGCCAACACATGCCCATATACCCATACATAGTACAAGTATGAAAGCAGTATCAAACTCAAACTACCTATATACAAGATAACTGTGCTATCTCAGGTCTAAAGATTATATACACTGATATGATTTATGACAAAACATTGACAAGAGTAAACTCCATGTGTTTGTTATAAGTGTCACTGGTTCGGCCTACTTATCATTTATAAGTGCCTATCAAGTTTGTTATATGGCATGAGACTCACCATTCCATCTTATTTATATCTCATATAAATAACTTGGGAACAAACATGAATACAATCTTTCTGGATAAGTCATGTCCTTATTATGAAGTATCCTCGATTGTGAACCTATTTATGATACTTTGTGCTAGAAATATTGTCACTCATATTCTTAACAACTTAAGAATAATATTTCTAACAAAATATCAATGGACCTTTTCTATTACACATAAATATATTATGTAAACGGAAAAGTGGAAATGCCTTTTATTATTAAAAATATGTACAAGATACATACTAAATGATATGCTCTAGGGCATACTACTAACAATCTCCCACTAGCACTAGAGCCATTCATTACAATACCTTAGACCCATCTTCTCAAGATGTCAGTCTAACTGAGCTTGTGACAAAGGCTTAGTGAATGGATCAGCTGGATTTTCAGCTGATGTTATTTTTCTACATGGCTATATCGCCTTGCCCAACTATATTTCTGATAATGTGGTAGTGCCTTTCTATGTGTTTGGATTTTGGTGAGACCTTAGTTCCTTAGCCTGTATGACTGCTCCATTATTGTCACAGTGTAGTGGGCTGGCGACTCAATGGAAGGAACTCTGTAAGTTACATCACGAACTTCTTTATCCAAGCGACTTCCTTTGCGACATCGATGCGACAATATACTCGACCTCGATGAGTGGAATCTGCAGTCGTGCTCTGTTTGGAACTCTTCCAACTGACTGCACCTCCATTACAAATGGACACATATCTAGAGGTAGACTTTCTATCATCGATATCTGATTGGAAATCAGAATCAGTATAACCATCCAATTGCAAGTCTCCACCTCCATAAATCAAGAATAAATCCTTAGTTCTTCTTAAGTACTTAAGAATATTCTTGTGACTATCGATGTTCCAAACTGGATTGGATTGATACCTGCTAGTCAAACTAACAGCATATGCGATATCCGGCCTAGTACACAACATTGCATACATTAAACTTCCAATAGCCGAAGCATATGGAATCCTGGCCATCTTATCTCTTTCTTCAGATGTCTTTGGAGACATCTCTTTAGAAAGATGGATACCATGTCTCACTGGTAACAATCCTCTCTTGGAATCAAGCATGTTAAACCTCTTTAACACCTTTTCCAAGTATAGACTTTGTGATAAACCAATTATCCTTTTCGCTCTATCTCTATAGATGCGAATCTCAAGAATATAGGTTGCCTCCCCTAAGTCTTTCATGGAGAATGTATTTGACAACCATACCTTTATAGTCGTCAACATACCTGTATCATTACCCATCAACAGTATGTCATCCACATATAAGACAAGGAAAGTGATAGCACTGTCACTAACCTTCTTATATACACATGGCTCATCCTCATTTTTGATAAAGCCAAAAGATTTAATGGCTTCATCAAAACGGATGTTCCAACTCCTCGAAGCTTGTTTCAACCCATAAATGGATCGCTTTAGCTTGCATACCTTGGAACCATCTTGGGATTCAAATCCCTTAGGTTGTTCCATGAAAATGTTTTCTTCAATGTATCCATTGAGAAAAGCTGTTTTGACATCCATCTGCCAAATCTCATAATCATAGTATGCAGCTATTGCTAATAAAATCCTAATTGATTTAAGCATGGCAACAGTCGAGAAAGTCTCCTCATAGTCTATTCCTTGCCTTTGGCGAAACCCTTTCGCTACTAGCCTTGCCTTATAGGTCTCTACCTTTCCATCAGAACCAATTTTCTTCTTGAAAACCCATTTGTTCCCTATAGGTACAATACCTTTAGGTGGGTCAACAAGATCCCAAACTTGATTCTTATACATGGACTCAATCTCGGATTTCATAGCATCAATCCATTTTGACGAGTTTATATCTGATATAGCTTCTTCAGGTAAGTGGATCATCTCCATGATCTACTTCTTCATGAGTAGACAACTCTTGTTCTTCTTCATGAAGAAAACCATATCTCACCGGTGGGTGAGATACCTGGTTGTTCTACGAGGAGCAGATGTAGATGTTTCATCAATGGGTATAGGTTGACTAGATGGATCTATATCCATCGATGCATTGGTTGGTCGAATTCTCCAATTCTAACTCTATTTGCCTTCCTTTGCCTCCTTCTTGAACAAACATTTGTTCAAGAATGTGGCATCTCTACTTATCACAACCTTTTGTGAAGTAGGCAAATAAAAATAATATCCAAAACTATCTTTTGGATATCCAACAAATCGACCTTTTACGATCCGGTCTCCAATTTATCGGTGTTGACTTTTTGATATAATTTGGACAACCCCAAATCTTAACATGCTTAAGACTTGGTTTTCTTCCATGCCATATCTCATAAGGTGTGGAAGAAAGCGATTTTGATGGAATCCTATTCATAATATACAAAGTGATTCTAATGCAAATCCCCAAAAGGAGATTGGCATATCGGTATAGCTCATCATACTACGTACCATATCCAATAGGTACGATTTCTCCTTTAGATACACCATTCGGTTGTGGCGTTCTGGAGGAGTCGGTGAGAAACAATGCCATGCTCTCTCAAGTATTCATCAAATTCGGTACTCAAATATTCACCTCCACGATCCGATCGAAGAGCTTTAATATTTTCTGTTTGATTTACTACTTGATTTAAATTCCTTAAACTTTTCAAAGGATTCATGTTTGTATTTCATCAAATACAAATACCCAAACCTTGATTTATCATCGGTAAAGGTAATAAAATAATGAAAGCCCTCTAGCCATTCCTTTAAATGGACCACATACATCACTATGTATTAGCTCCAAAATATTTTGACTCTTAGCCCTTGTCCAACAAAGGGTGATCTAGTCATTTGCCACGAAGGCAAGATTCACAAGTTGGAGTAGGCTCGGAACCCAATGAGGATAGAATCCCCATTTTCTCCAATTTTGCAATCCTATCTTCGCAACATGACCTAACCTTAAGTGCCAAGTATATTTTGAACTTGAGTTGGTTTTCACCATGGCATTGCTTTCATTTAGATTGCTACACTCGGCGGTGGAAACACTTTCTTCGGCAATGGAAACACTTTCTGTTGGCGGTGGAAACACTTTCCTTTGCCTCCATCGACTTTAGTCTTACTTTTCTGTTTAGCTATTTTCTTGGAAGGACCAGAATCTGAGGTTTCTTTTTCTTATTGCCTTTCTTCTTGTTGGACTTTCCAGTGAGAAGAAGATGCAACCAAAGCTACCTCTTTTTCTTTATTGCTGGCATATTCTTTTGGGCAATAACCGACATGTTGAGTAATTCACTAAGGTGCATTCTGTTTAGTCATATGGAAATTTGTCACAAAATTCCCAAAAGACTCGGGAAGGGATGAAGGATCAAATCCGTTTGTAGTTGGAAATCCATGTTGAAGTCAAGATGTTCCAAGCTGCTCAATCACCGAATCATCTTGTGGACATGATCCCCAACATTACATCCCTCGGACATCCTCATACGGAATAAGCTGTTGAGATATCTCATACCTAGCATTCGTGCTGTGCTCACCATACAACTCTTGTAGGTTAAGGAGGATCTCACTAGCACTCTGCATGTTCTCATGTTGCTTCTGTAACTCATTACTCATGGAAGCAAGCATGTAACACTTAGCTCTCATATCATGCTCCTTCCACTTGTCCAAAGTATCATGTTCCTCTTGTGTGGCCTCTGGAGGTAAGGGACCAGGAACATTTGAATATAGAACATATCCTATATGTTCAAGGTTCAAGACAAGTTTCAAATTTCTTAGCCAATCAGATGCTTTAGGTCTGTCAACCTATTGCGATCAAGTATGCTTGCAAGGATATTGGATGGTGGTAGTTGTTACGTGCTCATTATTATCGAGAAAATTAATTGCAGAAATAACCAGATTAATTAGTAAATGTATCATGTAATTAACCAAATATGATTATGGTCTTTTAATCAAATTGGTCCTCCCACTAACTTAGCGAATCCTACACTTCCAAAGTAGAAAACGGAAATCCTAGTTGGATGGATTTCTAGTGGGTGATTGAATTCTTATAATTCTATTGATCATCCTCAGGTACATCCGTTATTAGAATTACAATAAACTATAAGTGAGCAACTCCTTGCCCATCACATCTCATGTGAGGTTCAATCCTTTTGCTAGCCCCTAATGCTCAAAATCTCAGGTACATCCAATATTGACTTATCTTGCATTAGTTAAGTTGATCCCATTGAGCCAGTAATTATGCAAATAATTTTAATGTCCTCAGGTACATCCAATATTGGCCACCAAACCATTTACATATTTACAACATCTCATGCTTAACAATTATTCTTAAGAAAATCTCTTAAATTAATTGCATCTCATGCAACTATTTAAAATTTCTTAAAATAATTGCCCCAATGGAGGGCTTATGTTATAATTACTTTAATTATAGCATTTCCAACTTAATCATTTGTTTGGAAGATTTTATAGCCATCCTAATTACTATTAAGGTCTCACTTTGCACATTATCCATTTAGCATGCATATATCATATAATTGCATACATTCCCATACATCTCATGCATTCATGGATAAGCGATAAATATGGTATGATCATGGACTTTCTAAGGGATTCAATTGAGCCACCAAGAATTGAATCAGGGCATTCCTAGGTGCATTTCATTCATTCATTTTACAAGAGTTGCTGAAGGAGTACATAATCAACACTTGATATTGAATTCCTCCCCTTTGGTCCCACCAATGCTCTTGACCTCCTTGAACTTCTTGCAATCCAATATTACATAGTAATCCTTAGCATACCAAGCGAATTTACAAGAACTTAAATAAATGAAATTACAACCCAAAAATATTACAAACTTAATAATACATGCCCAAAATAAATTAAAATAAATTAATTAATTTACAATCCCAAAGAAACATAAAAGAAATAAATCCAATCACATTGGTCTTTTATAGTCCATGATCATCCATCATGCATATCACTATTTAACAATTAAATAAAACATACATTCTTAAATTAAATTGAATATCTCATATTCAACTTAAAATTCAGATTTGAATATGATTCAAATAAATTTAAAAATTCAGATTTGAATCTCATTCAAACAAATTTAAAAATTCAGATTTAAATCACATTCAAACAACTTCAAAAATTCAGATTTGAATCACATTCAAACATTTTTTTAAAAAATCAGATTTGAATCACATTCAAATATTTTTTAAAAAATCAGATCTGAATTTTATTGAATCAATTTTAAAAAGCAGATTTAAATATGATTCAAACAACTTTAAAAATTCAGATTTGAATCTCATTCAAACAACTTTTAAAATTCAGATTTGAATCACATTCAAACATTTTTTAAAATTCTGATTTGAATCATAATTTAATTGTGTGATTAAAACAACTAATTAAACACTTTAATTAGTCAAAGAATAGGCCTTAGATCATACAACAATTGCAGAATTAAAAGCCAAACCTTGAATCACCCATGGAACCATTGTTGCCGCCACCAATGGTGGCTTCTCCATGTGTGACGCCACATCTCATGATCCAACCAGCAATGAATCTCTTGATCTCATGATCAAACACACAATTAAATTATATAATCAACAATCTAAATGGCAAATATAGTGGCTCTGATACCAATTGAAGGAACGGAAGCATGAAAAACACAATATTATACCATTGAATTCAAAAATTTTCACCTAGGGTCACATGCACCATGCAAGATTTATTTTTATCTATTTGATTTCAATGATAAACAACATATTAAAACTCTTTTAATATGTTTTTGGATCTGTATTTGCCATTTAAGATTTTAAAATTAATCAGATTAATTTTAGAACACTAGAATAAATAAAGAACGATTACACTAACCTCTTGATGTGCTGCAGCGTGTCTGCGCCTTTGAGATTCGTCTTCAGGACACCAGATGTTGTCCCTCTAGCTTGTCCACACCAAGAACACCTATGGCAGCCCTTGAACAGCTTCTAAAGCCTTTTCTATTAATTAGAAATTCAAGTTCTGCCTTTTAAGAGATTAGAGATGCAAACAGGACACTAGAAACAATTTCTAGTGTTCTTAATTCAAGAGATTGATGGCTAATCTCTTTGAATTGATGAGAGATGAAGAGAAATAGCTGGAGAGGCTCAAAGTGGCGTGACATATGAGAGGAGAGGCTGCTGGTTGTGTTTTCTTTTCATAACCACACTTAAATAGCTAGGTTAACACATTAAACCCTAGCCACATGTCACCTTTTGATTAGCTCTAGGTTTAAGTGACCCAATCACATTGTGCCAAGTGTCAAACCTATATTTAATCTTGATTTTAATCATCTTACATGATTAAAAATATTTGTCAAGCTTATGTGTTATGCCATGTGTCACCATCTCATGGTGCCACGTGTCACAATCGTGAAATGACCAAAATGCCCTCGTGTCTTAATTTTGAGTTCTTAACCCAAAATAATTATTTTCTTCTTCTAATTAATTTATATCAAATATAAATTAATTAATTAATCTCTATTAATTAATTTCTCATCAATTAAATTCATATTTAAACACTTTAAATATAAATTTAATTTATACTACACATCCAATAATCTAGATTTGGTTTCAAGTCATGCTAGGGACTTTGCAATTTAATTGCAAACCAAATCTATTTAATTAATCAATTAAACTCTTTAATTAATTAATTAAATCATATTTAAATAGGTGATAACTTGTGTATGTGTGTGACTTACTAGGCTCATCACTAATTGGCAATGAGACATGATATCAACTCTTAATATCATCAGAACTCTTTCTTACCATAAATGATTTCTCTAAATCATTTTATGAACCTCATAGACCATGGTTAACACCTAGCATAGCATGCCATGGCCACCCAATTAGTAATAAGATTTACCTTAAATGAACCTGTAATCATATGTTACCATGCACTAGAATCTCTCTGTTACAAAATCCCAACTCAAGCTGGAGTCATGGTTTATGTCAAACTCCATTTGCTATGAATATTATGTTCTCTTTTAATTCCAGTTCTTGATTAAAAGATTTTTCTCATCAGAAACTCTTTTCTGAATAAATCTATCTGTCCTGGCCAGGAACTTGAAACATCAAGAACAATTAAATGAACATAGGATTTTATCTCTATTTACTTAGAGGAACAGATTCCATCTTGATCAACACCTACCTCCATATATAACTAGCAGGAGCCAACACATGCCCATATACCCATACATAGTACAAGTATGAAAGCAGTATCAAACTCAAACTACCTATATACAAGATAACTGTGCTATCTCAGGTCTAAAGTTTATATGCACTGATATGATTTATGACAAAACATTGACAAGAGTAAACTCCATGTGCTTGTCATAAGTGTCACTGGTTCGGCCTACTTATCATTTATAAGTGCCTATCAAGTTTGTTATATGGCATGAGACTCACCATTCCATCTTATTTATATCTCATATAAATAACTTGGGAACAAACATGAATACAATCTTTCTGGATAAGTCATGTCCTTATTATGAAGTATCCTCGATTGTGAACCTATTTATGATACTTTGTGCTAGAAATATTGTCACTCATATTCTTAACAACTTAAGAATAATATTTCTAACAAAATATCAATGGACCTTTTCTATTACACATAAATATATTATGTAAACGGAAAAGTGGAAATGCCTTTTATTATTAAAAATATGTACAAGATACATACTAAATGATATGCTCTAGGGCATACTACTAACAAGAAGAAGAGCCAGCTGATGTATGGGAAATGTATTTCGACGGAGCTGTCAATTTGTCCGGTAATGGAATCGGAGCTATATTGGTATCCCCGAATGGAAAACACTTTCCGATAGCTATCAAGTTGAGATTTGACTGCACCAATAACGTCGTAGAATACGAAGCTTGTGTAATGGGTCTACAAGCTGCTATCGAAATGAAAGTTAGGAAGTTAGAGGTATATGGAGACTCAGCCCTGATCATTTATCAAGTCAAAGGAGAATGGCTAACCAAGGATTCGAAGCTAATCCCATATCAGAAGTACTTACTGGAGCTGATTAAGAAGTTCGAAGAAATCTCTTTCACTCACCTTAGTCGAGACAAGAATCAATTTGCAGACGCTTTAGCCACCCTGGCTGTTATGGCTCAAATGGAAGAAGGGCAGACGACTCAGGTATTAAAGATTAAAGCAAGGAGTGAGCGACCATCGCTTCATGATCGGCGTAACTCGATGGTAAACCTTGGTACCACGACAACTTGCTCTACATCAGAACTAGAAAATTCCCCTCAGGGGCGAGCAAAAACGAAAAGAGGATGATTTGGAGATTAGCATTGGGATATTTCCCCAGTGGAGAAACCTTATACAAAAGGAGCTCCAACGGTGAATTGTTGAGATGTGTGGATGCAAAAGAGGCGAAGAGAATCCTTTTCGAGACTCATGAGGGAAACTGTGCAACCCATGCCAATGGGCATATGATGGCTAAGCAAATCATGAGACAGGGGTATTTTTGGACTACCATGGAAAAGGATTGCGTCTAGTATTTTCGAAAGTGCCATAAGTGTCAAATCTACGCGGATCCGATAAATGTTCCGCCTCACCAATTATTCAACCTCGTCTCATCATGGCCTTTGGCAATGTGGGGCATCGATGTGATTGGCCCCATCAACCCTAAGGCATCCAACGGGCATAGGTTTATCCTCGTAGCTATCGATTATTTTTCTAAATGGGTCGAAGCGACATCATATGCCCACATTACACAGAACACATTTCTCAAATTCCTCAGAAATAATATCATTTGCCGGCACGGCCTCCCCAATGAAATCGTCATTGACAACGTCAAGAATTTGAATGGTCCGAAGATTCAGAAGTTATGTGATCAATACAGAATCCGACATCTCAATTCCTCACCATACCGTTCCCAGATGAATGGAGCAGTGGAAGCCGCAAACAAAAATCTTAAGAGAATAATCCGAAAAATGACAGTCACTTATAAAGATTGGCATGATATGCTTCCCTACGCTCTTCATGCATACCGGACCTCTGTAAGAACATCAACTGGGGCAACCCCATACTCACTGGTTTACAGGAAGGAAGCTGTACTACCTATTGAAGTAGAAATTCCTTCTCTAAGAATTCTGAAGGAATCAGGGATTGATAAGTAGGAATGGATCCAGTCAAGGTTGGACCAATTAAATTTGCTAGATGAGAAAAGGCTAACAGCGGCTTGTCATGGGCAATTATACCAAAGAAGAATGGCCAGGGCATTTAACAAAGGTGTTCACCCACATGAATTTCAACCAGGGGACCTAGTCCTGAAGAAAGTGCTTCCGAATCAAAACGATCCCCGGGGTAAATGGTCACCAACCTACGAGGGACCTTATGTGGTTAAAAAAGCATTTTCTGGTGGGGCATTGATCTTGACCCACATGGACGGCGAAGAATTTCCAAGACCTGTGAATGCCGACACCGTCAAAAGATACTACGCCTAAAAAAAAAAAATGAGTAGGGGTAAAAACCCGAAAGGGCTCTCCTAGCAAAATGTGTGAAAGAAGGGGAAAACCCTCGAAGGGCGCTTTCTGTAAAATGAGTGAAGGATGAAAACCCGAAAGGGCATCCCAAGAACTAAAAGGGAGAAATAAGGAACGGGGCATAAAACCGAGGATGGAAATAAACCATCATGGCATGAGGCTTCAGAGTACTTGAAATAATGGCAGTTAAGAGACTTCAAAGCTAACTACAAGGAATATGTGAGATCTATCCTTGTACCCTTTTTTCTTTGAAACTGTACCTTTGTTTCTTTTAACCATAATAAAGTCATACTTTCTTTGTGTTTATCTCTTTGCTTTTATCTTTCCCTATACTCACTCTTTAATATTGTCCTTCTTCAACCTCTTTATCTAATGCGCTATTAATCATTTAAAATTTTTCCATAAGATTAGGATTTGAAAATAGATAACCTCACGTACTTTACTATGAGATTTGCAGGGAATGGCCTAAAAAAAAAAAAAAAAAACTAGAGGTGAAAACCTGGAAGGGCGCTTCTAGTCAAATGGACGAAAGGAAAGTGAAAACCCGCACGGGCACTTTTTGCAAAATAAGAAGAAAGTCAAGAATAGAAAAGGGGCATCCGAAGAAAAGAGGTCGTAGGTCAAGTCTTGTAACTCGTCCTCCATTAATCATTGGCCTTCGGGATCCTGTTAAGTACACTTCATCGGGGAAGAACTTCTCATGTCGGGATTAGACTTGCTTTGTAAGTTGATTTTAATTTTCCAGCATTTAAATTTCCTGCTAATCAACCTTTGGTTCCTTGATCTAAGTTGAATTTAATTTTCCTGCATTTAAATTTCCTGTTAATCAACCTCTGGTTCCTTGATCCAAGTTGATTTAAATTTTCCTGCATTTAAATTTCCTGTTAATCAACCTCTGGTTCCTTGATCCAAGTTGATTTAAATTTTCCTGCATTTAAATTTCCTGTTAATTAACCTCTGGTTCCTTGATCTAAATTGATTTTAATTTTCCAGCATTTTAATTTCCTGTTAATCAGTGTTTGGTTCCTTGATCTAAGTTGATTTTAATTTTCCAGCATTTTAGTTTCCTGTTAATCAACCTCTGGTTCCTTGATCTAAGTTGATTTTAATTTTCCAGCATTTTAATTTCCTGTTAATCAATCTTTAGTTCCTTGATCTAAGTTGATTTTAATTTTGCAGCATTTAAATTTCCTGTTAATCAACCTCTAGTTCCTTGATCTAAGTTGATTTTAATTTTCCAGTATTTTAATTTCATGTTAATCAATCTCTGATTCCTTGATCTAAGTTGATTTTAATTTTCCAACATTTAAATTTCCTGTTAATAAATCTCTAGTTCCTTGATCTAAGTTGATTTTAATTTTTTAGCATTTTAATTTCCTGTTAATCAATCTTTGGTTCCTTTATCTAAGTTGATTTTAATTTTCCAGCATTTAAATTTCCTGTTAATCAACCTCTGGTTCCTTGATCTAAGTTGATTTTAATTTTTCTGCATTTAAATTTCTTGTTAATCAACCTCTGGTTCCTTGATTTAAGTTGATTTTAATTTTCCAACATTTAAATTTCCTGTTAATCAACCTCTGGTTCCTTGATCGAAGTTGATTTTAATTTTCCAGCATTTTAATTTCCTGTTAATCAATCTCTGGTTCCTTGATCTAAGTTGATTTTAATTTTCCAGCATTTAAATTTCCTGTTAATCAACCTCTGGTTCCTTGATCTAAGTTGATTTTTCCTGCATTTAAATTTCTTGTTAATCAACCTCTGGTTCCTTGATCTAAGTTGATTTTAATTTTCCTGTATTTAAATTTCCTGTTAATCAACCTCTTGTTCCTTAATCTAAGTTGATTTTAATTTCCTGTTACCAATCTCAGGGTGTCGACCCAAGTGGGTTTTAGTTTCCTGACTTTAATGTCAAATCTCAAATTTTAATTGTCCAAAATATGGGTCTAAATCTTTACATAATCCCTACACGAAATTTTTTTCAGTAGAAATCATGTAAAGAGGGGCAGCTGTCGACACCATATTTTGGCCGATCCCTGAAATCAATAAACTTTGAAGCCGATCCCCAACACATATTCTCCCTTTGGCAATCTCTCTTCAAAAGGAATCTAATCAATACTAAGTTCCCATATCATCTAAAGCCTCACCGATCTCTCAAACTAATTGTCAAATCCCCTGACCAGTCAATTACATTCCCGATTTCTCTTGTCAAATGAGATTAAACCAACATTAGACCTTCGTGGCACCAGTCTTATTGCCGATCTCTCGTTTAAAAGTTTGGGAATAATAAGGTAAAGGTTTCGATCCGGTTTAATGATGATCCCGATCTTAAATGTTCAAGTCAAATTTCCAATTTTAATCAAGTCCCGTTTAGCGTTGGTTCCCTATCGATCTCAGGGTTATTGTGTTTTCCGACCTCTTACACTTAGATTAATAATCACTTTTAGTTGTTGTTTTAATATGCTCAGACAATCAAGTAATTAGGCAATTTAGAGATTTTCCAATCACATCCATTCATTAAACAAAAGGGGAATTTTCATTTCATTTAAAATTTGTACAAGTCATTCGGCTGGAGGATCACCCCCAGCCTGATCTACATTTTGTTCGCTCCCTCAGTGAGGTGAGCAACTTCGCCGGCTCGAAGCGCCTGAACTTCTTCAAGAACATGATCTCGCTCGGCCAGAACATGAGCTTGCTCGGCCAGCTTATCCTCATAGAACTTCATCCGCCCTTCAATTTCAGATATGTAGTTCTGAGCGGATGAGAGTTGGGATCGGAGGGAAGCCACTTCATGACCCATCTTCTCGACCTCCTTACCCAGGCGGTGAGCCTTCTCCCGGACAATGTGCTGGTTCACCAAGCACTCCATGTTCAGACTCATAGATCGGGTCAGGATGTCATCAAGATTGTCCAGAGACAGCCTATCCCGATCCTCCCGAAGGCAGATGGAGGACCCCAAGACTTTAGCAAAACCCGAGTTCTCTCAAACCGTGCGGTTCTTCTCCAACGAATGGATCAAGATTTGGGCACCGCGGGAAAGGGTCCTTACAGGAGGTTGGGAAGGACCCCCTTCTACACTCGAAGCGACTGGAGGAAGTGGAGTCGTCTCTTCTTAGCGAGGAGGAGATCGGACCACTTCTATGACTGGCTATCCCGAGGGTTGAAACGTGCCTCCTTGCATCTCCCCGGGATCATGACTGGGCATTTGAAGCAGCTCGGAACACTTCATCTCTCGCACTTTCCGGGTGACCTCCCTCTTCTGTTTTCGGCTCTCCTTGGAAGCTTCGCCGCTCGCCATACCTGCACAAAGAAGAGGTCAGTGAGATCGCTAAGGTCCAAAGATCTGAGATATAGAAAATACCAATGCTGAGGTCAGAGAGCTGAAGCCCGCGATCTTCGCCAATGATCAACTCCATTGTCCAGTGATGCAGTTCAGCAGTCACTGCATCCAAACAAGAGAACTTCTCTCTGGCCGCCTAATCTTTCAGCTCCATCACCATCAGGCCTTCTTCCCTATTTAGGGTGAGGCGTTTCGGAAGTAAGGGGCCCTGGTGCAGCCAGCTGCGAGGGAAACCCTCAAAACCGTTCAGAATTTTGCTCCTCATAATGAAGAAGCGATTCTTCCAATTCTTCAGGGAGGAGGGCAGATCGGTAAAAAGCCCGCAATGTGGCTTCGCTTGGAAGAACTAATACTCGTCGTCCTTTCGATGAGTTAATCTATGTAGTTTTGCGAATACCTTAGCTGTAGGACGGAGTCCCTTAGCTCGGCAGAGGCCTCTGAAGGCTACTAGGATCCGCCACGAGTTTGGGTGAACTTGGGCGATGCACATTTGATAAAATTTTAAAACTTCCTTGAAAAAGTCATCAAGGGGGAACCACAGCCCGGCCTTTAATTGTTCTTTGTATACCATGATCATATCGTTCTCCTCGAAGAAATGATCGGCACGAAAATCACCGTGACACTTAATCAGCTCGTATGAATTAGGCCGGATGTTGTACTCCTGGCTGAATGACTGCAGGTCGGTTTCTTGCAGGATTGAAGTCAGCTTGTCCATGGGAAAAATTTCTCTCCCTGAAGAAGGTACATGCCTTGATAGTGCTGCTTGCCCCCGAGCTGGAACGGAGACCCTAGGAGGTTCAGGTTGCACCCTTGGTCCGACCACCTCCACTTCATCAGACAACCAAGAGATCTGAACGGAAGGGGGGCTTAACACTCTCTGACCCTTGACGCCACTCATTTTCAAAGGAAATAGAGAATTTAAACTAAAAGGAGGATCAAAACCCTTACCAGAGCTTGATCGGTGTCGAAAGAACTTGAAAAATCGAGAGAATTTTGGAATCACTCGCGGGATGCTGAAAATGACATAAGAGAGCAACTGGCTGACCCAACCACTATTTATACCCGTCTGAGAATTTAATGCTCACAGTGTTCCAGGCGGTGCATCTGTTAGCGAGATTCGCCAGCTTTTCTGACACGTCTCACGAATATTCTAGAAATTCCATAATAAAAGGGATCGGCTAGTTACAGATCGGTGAATTAAGGCGGATCAGTTAAGGGTTGTTCAGTTAGGAACCAGATCGGATAAACACATCAGAGATCAGAAAATAATCAAGGCGATAATAATAAAAAAGATAGTTGTCAAAATAAAATTTTATTTCCGAAAAGGTCGGATTACATCATTTAGGCGATTTCTAGAGATCGGATTACATAAAAGTTGAATTACATCATTTGGGCGATCTCTAGAGATCAGATTACATTGAAGGTCTGATTACATCATAGGGGGGATCTCTAATAAAGACCTATGTCAAAGCCTAGTCTCGTGGCTGAATCAAAAGATGTGTTTGATCGGGAGACCAGCCATTGACATCGGATAGATGTACAGCCTAGATGGGGTGATTATGACTCTCATGAGGATGGAGAGTCATCTCCACTATCATCGACTAGAACCGAGCAGTAGTCGGGACGCCCAATGTGGTGAGGAGCCAAATGAACTTCAAGGGGCAGTCACTGATGTTAAGGGGAATATTAGCAGTCTTCTCACCCGAAATCAGTTCGCCGATTATATCGGTTGAATGATTCGAGATCGACACGATCGAAGTCCTCGATCCAGAGCGGTAAGTTAGTTCGGTTCTCTCACTGTCATCAAATGAGGCTATCATAATTCTCCGATCACCGGAATCATAAATTTTCAGTCGGGGAATAAAAAGAACAATCGGAAAAAAATCAAAAGCCACTATTATGGCCAGGACTACTGCCGGAGCAGTTAGAACAAGAACTGTGAAAAGGAAGAGGAAAATAAAATGCGGGGGGCTTCTCGGTTAAAGGTATATATATAGGAAAAATCCGAACATTTATTGCAAGCAGAAAATGAAGCGGATGCCTCGGAGATCGAAGGAGTAAATGCTTTGACTGAACCGAACCAGAAAGAGGAAAAGACCGGAGCAGGAGAGATTGGAAAAGAGGAGCCCGCCATGAGAGATCAGAAAAGGATCATGTTGGAAAGACTGGAAAGGAGGGGAGGTCGGAAAACAAAGGGAATAAGACAACTTCCGCTAACCGTCGTAATAATCAGAGCCGAGGTAGTTAAAGCATTGCAGACGAAATCTCCACCGCACGCCCCAGAATCGCCCGCATTACTAACATGCGCCAGAGTATGTCATGATAGAGCTGTACATCCTAATCTCCACCGTTGATCTTACTTGTAAGGACGAGCTCGGAGCCCTTGGATCAAAGAAGAAGATGACAAGACCAGCGCCTTTCACTCCTAGCCCTCGGATCGCTCTTGACAAGAAAATTTTGGGCCGTCAGATTAGAAGAGAGAAAGGACAAATATTCTGGAAGGGATCTGAGCCGTCCATTCTGATTCTCTTTAATTCCCGAGCCTCAAATCATGTCTTTTAAAATCCCAACCCTCCATCTCCCTCAAAAACAAATCCTGACCCTTCATGGGGAGCACCCGGTTCCTATAAATACCTGTATGAAAACTGTTCAAAGGAGGACGAAAAAAAGGGTAGTGACTATAGCGAAAGAACTCTGAAACTTAATTCAGCTCGTTACTTTGTTATTTTTGAGCTTTCATAAGAAAAACTTTTGAAACCAGTTTTCTGAAGTATTTTCTCGCAAAGGGATTTTTGAATACTGTAACTCTCCATTTTCAGTTCGTTCATTATCCTGTGACACTCACTTTCTGTCTTTGTTATCTTTATTTCCACTCCATTTGTCCAAGCTCAACTTCATTCAAACTCGGTTATTTTGACCTGGCTGCAGTTTGGCAAAGTATCCTTCATTTCAAAGCGAACCTTAGTCCTCCGGCTATCAACCCGCAGTCCTATTATGTTTTGTGATTCCGTACTTAGTTCAATAGATTCGGCTCCCTACAGGTGAGTGCTTATATCGCTGCTTTATCAAGTGTTCGCTTTATTTCACGTATTTCCTTTATTTTTATGTTTGTAATTTTCACCAAGTTTATATTGCGTTAAAAAATTCGAAGAAGGTTATTCCCGAGTTTATTTCTTTGTTAATCAGTCCATTCCTTTTGTTAATCTTCGTTACTTCTGAATGCAAGAGTTATAGTCCCGAGTAGCGTATAAGTAGTTAGACAAAATGTAGGTAACTGTATCTTAAGCGTTTCTTTAAAAATGGAAGGTCTGAATAATAAGTTCGGAAAATAGTAAAGTTGAATCACTAGGCTAACACAGAAGACGATTGGGTAAGACGCCATAAGGCAGAATAAAACCAAATCTCAGATAAATAAATGGAACAGATCGGGTATCAAAAGTTACTGGCTAGGCGACCACATAGGAGTTCGGTAAAATTCAGTCTGGTATCCCTTTTCTAGTCATGAGGTACCAAGGAGTTAAAAGAAGCCTTATTCCGATCCCCGGCATCTTTGAATGCCAGAACCCATAGTCCTAGGCTCTTATGATGTATAGCTGTAATCAAATTTCAAGAGGTCAGAAATGTCCTTATCCGACCCCCATTAAAATTAAAGAGATCGAAGGAGAGTTCTTATCCGATTCTCACCTAGAAATTTTAATGAATACTTAAAAGAGATCGGAGGAGAGTTCTTATCCGATTCTCACCTAAAAATTTTAATGAATACTTAAAAGAGATCGGAGGAGAGTTCTTATCCGATTCTCACCTAAAAATTTTAATGAATATTCAAAAGAGATCGGAGGAGAGTTCTTATCCGATTCTCAAGCCTATAATTTTAATGAATACTTAAAAGAGATCGGAGGAGAGTTCTTATCCGATTCTCAATCCAAAAATTCTAATCTTAATCTAAAAGAAATCGGAGGAGAGTTCTTATCCGATTTCCAATTGAAACTTTAATCAAAAAGAGATTGGAGGAGAGTTCTTATCCGATTCTCAAATTGAATTCTAACAAATATGCAAAATGACCCCTTAAACAAAACTGATACACAACAGTTACTCCCTAAGGATCGACTCATTTATTTATGTATCTGGGTAACCCGAATTGGTGAAAAATCAAATATTCCCTTTTACCAAGAGGATTAACATCTCCGTTCAAACCTCCTAACTATCAATTCTAGTTTATAAAGAGCTTGAAGTTAAATCTGCTTACCCTCATTGAGGGATGAGGTGGGGTGCCTAACACCTTCCCTACTCGTTTACGGACCCCGAACCTAGAATCTATGTTCTTGTAGTGGTTTCATTTTAATTTATTTTCACAAATGGTTTTCTTTAATTTCCCTCAAAATTAAAGTGGCGACTTCTCACTCTTTCCCACTTCGGTGAGGGTTCGTTCAGGCGACCGCAAAACACCTTGTGACAGGAATAAATTGGGTGATGTATACTAAGTATATGTGAATGTAAACTTGAATTTGGAAGCTTGGAAATTAATGAAGAGAGATGTATGAATCAGCAGCTTGAATGGTGAACCAAAAAAAATGTTATTTCATGGTTTGGTTTATGGAATATTAATTTTGAATTGTGTTACTTATTATGGCAGCTTGTGTATGTGTATGAGGGTTTGAGTTTGGACATGTAAATGAGCTTGGTTGTGTAGTTAAATTGTGTGTAAATTGAACTTGGTAAATTCTGGACTATAATGTGCATATTGAATGTCGTTATAAGCTGCCAAAGTGACCAAAAATGTGTTGTAAATATGTTCATGTTATGGTACAAAACAGAAATGGCATGAATGTGTAACTTGGTAAGTGTTAAAAGTGTATTTGGTATGTGATGAAGAGTGTTGCAATAGGGCAGTGTGCATTTTGGCCTAGAACCTTAAGAGTGTGCCTCCAATTGGTATGAAACCAATTGGAGGTGAAACTAGGCACAAAAAGTGCCAACTTTCATGAAGGAAGCTTACCAAAATTCTGCTTGGAAGGTAACTTGAAAAATGACCAAATCCGGATTAGTGCATTTAAGGCCTGAAAATTGACCATTTGGGCAGCAGTTAGCATTTTGGCCATAACTCACTCAAAACAGTCCAGTTGACCTGAAATTTTTACCATGAATAGTTGAGACATATATCTACAAGTCTTATGAAGACACCAAAGCCAAGAAATGACCATAAGCAAGTCAAATAGCTTGCACAAGTTCGGGTCCAAAAACTGGCCGAACCTAAAATGGCCTAAAATGACCTAAAGTGACCAATTTTGATGCACTTTGATCAGCAATAGTAAAATGACCATAACTTGGTCTAGTAAACTTAGAATGACCTGAAATTTTGCCCTATGTGCAATAAGACATAGATCTACAAGTTTGTAGTTTTGACCAAAACCCAAAAACTGAGAAAACTAGGTCATCCGGTTAGGTCAAATTAGTATATCAGAATTCGACAAATTGCACTAAAGTGCACTATACATGGAAATGAATTGGGTAACATGTACTAACACTAAAAGGCTATAAAATGTGGCATATTGGTAACATTGAAACCTAGTTCACCTAGAATGCATAGAGGGTCGACATCTTAGGTTGACTAAGGAAATAATAGAACTCAATGAATTAATTATTAAGCATTATCGTTAGAAACAGTTTAAATGAGTACTGAAACACTTCAAATTGTGTTTCTCAGTTAGCAATGACTCAGGGAAAGGGAAGGAAATACTGAGTCAGATCCAAGAGACAGTTATCAGAGGTTTGTGCACAATATTTATTTCTTTTGAATTTTTCAATTGAAATAAATTATGATTATTTATATGTTATTGTTTTAAATTGTATTTGTGCACAATAATTATTTCTTCTGAATTTTTCAATTGAAATAAATTATGATTATTTGTATGTTATTGTTTTAAATTGTGTTTGTGCACAATAGTTATTTCTTTTGAATTTTTCAATTGAAATAAATTATGATTATTTGTATGTTATTGTTTTAAATTGTGTTTGCGCACAATAATTTTGACTTCTTATTTTCTACTTAAAAATTTAATTGAGCATTATAGCTTTAAATTATGTCTGTGCATAATACTTTTATATACACTGTTTTTACTAGCAAATTTATTTGGAGAAATGAGTTATGAATAATTTTTTATTGTTTTAGTTTTGGGAACATTATTTGAAAATTATTGTGTTGCCTACTTTGTAAAAGGAAATTTTGAGATAAATTGTGTTTAGTAGTATCGGAGCAAAGTAGGGACGGCAATACGTAATGCCTACGATTCCTGAGAACTTTCACCCGTGAACCCAGGAGCTTGCAGGGATGGCGATACGTAACGCCTGCAAGTGCTCTTATAAATACACTATATTCCTCCTTCATTTATGGGGTGAGTGTGTCTTGTCGTTGTGTACAACATGGCATATGTGGAAACATTGTGTCATGGCCCAATTTATGTTATTGATTGGCAACACTGTATTATTCAATTATTTGATCAAATGGTGTTATTGATTGGAAAAACTGTATTATTCAGTTATTTGATCAAATGGTATTATTGATTGGCAAAACTGTGTTACTCAGTTATTTGATCAAATTTGTGTTATATGAACTTTGTAAATTATGAAATGGAATTGTGAATCATTTGATTTGTGAATTGTCAATAAAAGATTTATATATCGCATTTCAAATTGTTATTGTGCGCCACTAAGTAAATTTTACTCAGCAATAGTTTTTCATTGCTGTCGCAGGTAGACAGACTGACAGGGCAGCAGACTAGGCTGCTAGTGCTTCAGTGAGAGATCATCGGGTATATTAAGTATACCATATTTTGCATTTTGTATTATAATGTATGATCACTGTATATATATAATGTTCTTGGTTTTGAGCAGTTGTAAATTAAAATTGTACATTGAAATTGTAAAACAAATTGTGAATTATTTGGCCTGTAAAATTGGTACTATATTTCTTTTATCTCAGCCTTTGGAAATATTGAAAAATTATTGTGGATTTGAGTTGAGAAAAATATTGTGTTGATTAACTGTTGAAGTTTGAGATTGAGAAATATATTTGAAGTGCTTTTTACAGGTTTTTGAAGAACTATTTTATTCAAAATACAGATGGCACTCTGCCAATATTTTTACAGAAATTACTAACAATTCAAATGTGTTAGCTATTTCACTTCAGTTCAAAAAAAAATTTTAACACCTGTAAATAGTGCTCACCACTGTAAAAAGAAGTAAGAAAAGTTTTAAAATCCCTTGTAGTGTATTTAATGGGTTATCAGTAGACGAAGTTGGTAATTCATTAGGTATACTACGGGATCATGTTATGCCTTACAGAGGGGTAGGGTATGACATGTTTTTGTGGTATCAGAGCTAGTTTTTAAATTCTGTTTTCACCTGTAATTTGAATATTCTTTCTTCATAGTACAACTGCTCAATGTCATTGTTTGATACATACAGTACATTACATTATAAATATGCACTAATGGGAGAAAATCACCTTGTGTTATTTGTTCAAGAGGTCTAAGATCCTCGAATTGACTATGGAAGAGGGTGATCATTCAGTCGATCAACCAATAGAGGCTGAGGTACAAGTTGAGGCCCTAGCTCCACAAAGTGTCGAAGGCTCGACTATACCAATTTTACCGGTATAAATTACTGCACAAATGGCCCAGCAAATGGCCACTTTCTTTCAACAAATGGCTGATAATCACACCCTAAGCCTGTGCATGCACTCCAACCCCACAAGGGCAACATGAAATAGAGAAGAGGGAGAAACCTATGGGTCAGAGCTCAAGCAGTAATTTGAGAAAGAGAAAAGAATTTGAGGAGCCCCAAGCTTAGGGATATAACAGAGGTGGATCATCAAGGCAGAGACCACCAAGGTCCAGTCGTCGAACAACTAGAAGTTCCTACCCTCCCTGCCAATGTGAAACTTGTGGTAAAAATCATGGTGGGGTATGCTACAAGGCCATAGGAGCCTGTTATAACTGTGGAGGCATAGGACACTTTGCCAAGGACTGCACTAGTGCCCGTAGAGTTGAACCACCTCCTACTAATGCTGAAGGGCTAGTTCAGAGCCTTGTCACCAGAGGTTCACAACCACCCTACAGAGGTAGAGGCAGGGGTAGAGGTAACCCAGGAGGCAGCCAAGGCACAGTTAAACAATCAGAGCAAGACAGTGCTCCAGTCAGAGTCTACGCAATGAGACAGAGAGAAGAAGTCGAGACATCTGATATTGTGGCTGGTACCTTTTCAACTTTTAATCAAGATGTGTTTGTGTTATTTGATTCGGGTTCTACCCATTCTTATGTGAGTGCTAGCATCATTGATTGCATTGCTGTTCCATGTACAAAAAAATAAACTTTGAGGTGCTAATAACCAGTCTGTTAGGACAAGAGTTCAGGGTTAATAGAATGTATAGGGATTGTCCTTTAGTGATCCAAGGACACACTTTTCTATCTGATCTCATTGAAATGCCCTTCAGAGATTATGATATCATCTTGGGCATGGATTGGTTAGCCAGGCATTACGCCATGATTGACTGTAGATTGAAGACAGTCACTTTTGGTCTCCCTCAGTATAGTGATGTGGTAATACATGGGGAGAGGCAGCTATTGTCATCAAACGTCATTTCGGCTGCATTAGCCAGAAAAATGATCAGAAAGGGGTGTGAAGCATACTTAGCACATGTGGTAGACACCCAAGTGGGGAGTCTAGCATTGAGGGACATCCCTACAATATATGTGTTTCCTATTGAATTGCCAGGATTACCTCCGGAAAGAGAGGTGCAGTTTGAAATTAATGTTATGCCTTGTGTGGATCCAATCTCCATAACACCATATAGAATGGCACCAGCAAAGTTGAAGATACAGTTGCAAGAACTACTTGAAAAGGGCTTCATCCGCCTTAGTGGGTCACCATGGGGAGCACCAGTATTGTTTGTTAGAAAGAAGGATGGCACTCTTTGTTTATGTATTGTTTGACCTGGAATCTGCATACTTTTATGTTAGTGTTAGAATTATATGTTCTGTTGTTATTCCTTTACAGGGGAATAAATTTTAATGCATTAGTGATTAGTCCTTTAAGATAAGGATTGTGATAATAAGTGAAATTAGTTTTGAAAGAGTTTATCGACGACAAGTATTTTCTAACACACCATAAATTATAATGCTAAATGGCAAGCCTACTTAATGTAAGCCAAGAGGACGTAAAAGTAAGTTACGGTAATAGAATTGCTCTAAATAAAGGCAAGGATGTTACTATTAGTAATTGTTAATGGATATTGTAATCAGAATAAGATTCGAATATCAATAAATTCGAAAAGGATAAAATATCAAAAAATTTGATCTATTGGGATGTATCGTAGTAACTATGCAATGTTATTGATGTTTATACCGTAAGCTGCAGATTACAGTACTGACTTGAGATTATTGTGTAGAGCTATGTGCTACTCAATAGTACATTAAGATGAGAATAGTTGCCAACGGCATCTGTTTTGGTATAGTTATGCCAGGGCAGAATTTAGTTCTTAGAAATAAGTTTGAAAATCCTACTTAGGGATTTAAAACTCAAAAGTTAGAAAATCAAAAGGTTATAGTTAGTACAGAAGGAAGTAAGTTATAGAATATTAAAAGATAAAAAGAATTGTGAAAGTAAAAATTTGAACAGTTGGTTCAGATATAACAAAGAAATATTACGAATGTGAGAAAGACTATTGACTAGAAAAGTCAGAGGACCAATGACTAGATAAATCATTCTAGCATGACCTCAATGGTCATTCAAGAAGGAACATGAACCAAAATATTAGACAGCATAATAGTACGAGAAGATTGGTGTTCTACAAACAAATTAAATGTTGTATTAGATTGTTAAAAGTCTTATACAAATTCGAGGGAAAAAAGATTATACGATCATATAGAAAGGAGAAAATAAACGTATAACTATTGTAAGATGGCTATTGGGTAAAATTTCGGTAAGATGGCTATTGGGTAAAATTTCGTGAACGAAATTTATTTTAAGGGGGGGAGAATTGTAACACCCCTATGTTCGGTAGTGCGTTTTACTTTTCCTGTGACCAGTGTTGTCCAAACAGCTACGATGCCTAGAACTACACTTAGATATGGATGAGGAGACATAAAATAATGAAATACAAGAAAAGAAAAGACAAGAAAACTAAAGGAAAAATAATAGCAATGAAATGTAACCAAGTTAAACGAGCCGAGAACCCTAGCGATGGGTGACCGCAACGGGAAGTTACGGCGTGGATCGTTGACTAGCCCTGGACCACGGGGAACCCTGAAAAATATTTCTAGGACTTAAATAAATGTCTATTAAAGTGTAAATACCATTAGAAATATCAAAGAAAAATTAATTAATTAGTACAAAGAAAAGTGAGAAATCGAGAAAACGACAAAACCCTGTGTTACTGAAAAATTGGGAATGCAACCCGAACAGGGGCATTGTGGTCATTTGACACCCCGAGTTGTCTTTTGACCAAAATTTCCATTAAAAATAAATGATAGCACACTTGGAAAATATCATGAAAAATTAAATTAGTGGTACCTAATGTAAATAGCAAAAATGGGAAGTTAAATGTGGGAAAATGAAACTTTTGAATAAATAAACAATTAAACAACACTTAGTGCTCCACTCACCCACCAAAGTGGACCACTTAATCTTCATCTTGGGCAGAATATTCATCATCTTCTTCAACCTTGGAGAACCAGCCGAAAATGGAGAAAGGAAGAACTCCATTGCTGTCCACTTGAATGCTTCATGCAAGCTTGATCTAAGCTCCTTTCTTTGCACTTCCCTTCATTAAAAATTGTCCATACACCTTGGGCAGTAGATAGGCAGCAAGAAGACCAAGTTTTGGAGAGGTTTTGAAGAGTTTCCAAAGTGGGTATTTTTTATGCTTGCTTCATTAAAGATTATGTGGATGTTATGGGTACTTTAATTGTGGAGAGATTTTTAGAGTTTGATGTTTAAAGGGAGATGTGTATTTTTGGCAGCCATGGAAACTCCTTAAGGGCAGTTTATCCTTGCTTGTAAATGGTAGATTAAAGGGTTGATTATGTGTTTATGTGTGTAAGAATAAATTGGGTGATGTATACTAAGTATATGTGAATGTATACTTGAATTTGGAAGCTTGGAAATTAATGGAGAGAGATGTATGAATCGGCAGCTTGAATGGTGAACCAAAAAAATGTTATTTCATAGTTTGGTTTATGGAATATTAATGCTGAATTGTGGTACTTGTCATGCCAGCTTGTGTATGTGTATGAGGGTTTGGGTTTGGACATGTAAATGAGCTTGGTTGTGTAGTTAAATTGTGTCTAAATTGAACTTGGTAAATTTTGGACTATAATGTGCATATTGAATGTGGTTATAAGCTGCCAAAGTGACCAAAAATGTGTTGTGAAATATGTTCATGTTATGGTACAAAACAGAAATGGCATGAATGTGCAACTTGGTAAGTGTTAAAAGTGTATTTGGTATGTGATGAAGAGTGCTGCAATAGGGCAGTGTGCATTTTGGCCTAGAACCTTAAGTGTGTGGCTCCAATTGGTATGAAACCAATTGGAGGTGAAACCAGGCACAAAAAGTGCCAACTTTCATGAAGGAAGCTTAGCAAAATTCTGCTTGGAAGGTAACTTGAAAAATGACCAAATCCGGATTTGTGCATTTAAGGCCTGAAAATTGACCATTTGGGCAGCAGTTAGTATTTTGGCCATAACTCACTCAAAACAGTCCAATTGACATGAAATTTTTACCATGAATAGTTGAGACATATATCTACAAGTCTTATGAAGACACCAAAGCCAAGAAATGACCATAAGCAAGTCAAATAGCTTGCACAAGTTCGGGTCCAAAAACTGGCCGAACCTAAAATGGCCTAAAATGACCTAAAGTGACCAATTTTGATGCACTTTAACCAGCAATAGTAAAATGACCATAACTTGGTCTAGTAAACTCATAATGACCTGAAATTTTGCCCCGCATGCAATAAGACATAGATCTACAAGTTTGTAGTTTTGACCAAAACCCAAAAACGGAGGAAACTAGGTCATCCGGCTAGGTCAACTTAGTATACCGGAATCCAACAAATTGCATTAAAGTGCACTATACATGGAAATGAATTGGGTAACATGTACTAACACTAAAAGGCTATAAAATGTGACATATTGGTAACATTGAAATCTAATTCACCTAGAATGCATAGAGGGTCGACATCTTAGGTTGACTAAGAAAATAATAGAACTCAATGAATTAATTATTAAGCATTATCGTTAGAGACAATGTAAATTAGTACTGAAACACTTCAAATTGTGTTTCTCAGTTAGCAACGACTCAGGGAAAGGGAAGGAAACACTGAGTCAAAGCCAAAAGACAGTTATGAGAGGTTTGTGCACAATATTTATTTCTTTTGAATTTTTTAATTGAAATAAATTATGATTATTTGTATGTTATTGTTTTAAATTGCATTAGTGCACAATAATTATTTCTTTTGAATTTTTCAATTGAAATAAATTATGATTATTTGTATGTTATTGTTTTAAATTGTGTTTGTAAACAATAGTTATTTCTTTTGAATTTTTCAATTGAAATAAATTATGATTATTTATATGTTAATGTTTTAAATTGTGTTTGTGCACAATAATTTTGACTCCTCATTTTCTACTTAAAAATTTAATTGAGCATTATAGTTTTAAATTATGTCTGTGCATAATACTTTTATATTCACTGTTTTTCCTAGCAAATTTATTTAGAGAAATGAGTTATGAATAATTTTTGATTGTTTTGGTTTTGGGAATATTATTTGGAAATTATTGTGTTGCCTACTTTGTAAATGGAAATTTTGAGATAAATTGTGTTTAGTGGTATCGGAGCAAAGTAGGGACGGTGATACGTAACGCCTACGATTCCTGGGAACTCTCACGCGTGAACCCAGGAGCTTGTAGGGATGGCGATACATAACGCTAGCAAGTACTCTGTTAAGTACACTATATTCCTCCTCCATTTATGGGGTGAGTGTGACTATATTCCTCCCTCTTTGACTTTTCAGTCTGAGGTGAGTGTGGATGAGTACTCATTATTTAGCTAACTTCCTCCCTCATTGATTTCGATTATTGGGGTGAGTGTGTCTCGTCGTGATGTACAACACGGCATGTATGGAAAAATTGTGTCATGGCCCAAATTGTATCATTGATTGGCAACATTGTATTATTCAATTATTTGATCAAATGGTGTTATTGATTGGCAAAACTGTATTATTCAGTTATTTGATCAAATGGTATTATTGATTAGCAAAACTGTGTTACTCAGTTATTTGATCAAATTTATGTTATATGAACTTTGTAATTGTGAAATGGAATTGTGAATCATTTGATTTTTGATTTGTTAATAAAAGATTTATATATTGCATTTCAAATTGTTATTGTGCACCACTAAGTAAATTTTACTCAGCGATAGCTTTTCATTGCTGTCGCAGGTTGACAGACTGACAGGGCAGCAGACTAGAATGGTAGTGCTTCAGTGAGAGATCATCGGGTATATTGAGTATACCATATTTTGTATTTTGTATTATAATGTATGATCACTGTATGTATATAGTATTCTTGGTTTTGAGTAGTTGTAAATTAAAATTGCACATTGAAGTTGTAAAATAAATTGTGAATTATTTAGCTTGTAAAATTTATACTATATTTCTTTTACCTCGGACTTTGGTAATATTGAAAAATTATTGTGGATTTGAGTTGAGAAAAATATTGTGTTGATTAACTGTTAGAGTTTGAGATTAAGAAATATATTTGAAGTGCTTTTTACAGGTTTTTGAAGAACTATTTTATTAAAAATACAAATGGCACTCCACCAAAATTTTTACAGAAATTACTAACAATTCAAATGTGTTAGCTGTTTCACTTCAGTTCAAAAAAATTTTTTAACACCTATAAATAGTGCTCGCCTCTGTAAAAAGAAGTAAGAAAAGTTTTAAATTCCCTTGTAGTGTATTTAATGGGTTATCAGTAGACGAAGTTGGTAATTCATTAGGTATATTACAGGATCATGTTATGCCTTACAGAGGGGTAGGGTGTGACACTTATATATGATAAGTAGGTCGAACCAGTGACATTTATGACAAGCATATAGAGTTTACTCTTGCCAATGCATTGTCATAAATCATATCGGTGAATATAATCTTTAGACTAGAGATAGCATAGTTATCTTGTATATAGGTGGTTTGAGTTTGGTACTGCTTTCATACTTGTACTATGTATAGGTATAAGGGCATGTGTTGGCTCGTACTAGTTATATATGGAGGTAGGTGTTGATCAAGATGGAATCTGTTACCCTAAGTAAATAGGGATAAAATCTTATGTTCATTTAATTGTTCTTGATGTTTCAAGTTTCTAGCCAGGACAGATAGATTTAACTAGAAAAGAGTTTCTGATGAGAAAATCTTTTTAATCAAGAACTAGAATTAAAAGAGAACATAATATTCATAGCAAATGGGGTTTGACATAAACCATGACTCCAGCTGGAATTGGGATTTTGTAATAGAGAGATTCTAGTGCATGGTAACATATGATTATAGGTTCATTTAAGGTAAACCTTATTACTAATTGGATGACCATGGCATGCTATGCTAGGTGTCAACCATGGTCTATGAGGTGCTTAAAATGATTTTGAGAAATCATTTATGGTAAGAAAGAGTTCTGATGATATTAAGAGTTGATATCATGTCTCATTGTCAATTAGTGATGAGCCTAGTAAGTCACACACATACACAAGTAATCACTAACTTAAATATGATTTAATTAATTAATTAAACAGTTTAATTGATTAATTAAATAGGTTTGGCTTGCAATTAGATTGCAAAGTCCCTAGCATTGCTTGAAATCAAATCTAGGTTATTGGATGTATAGTATAAGTTAAATTTATATTTAAATTGTTTAAATATGAATTTAATTAATGAGAAATTAATTAATAGAGATTAATTAATTAATTTATATTTGATATAAATTGATTAGAAGAAGAAAAATAATTATTTTGGATTGAGAACTCAAAATTAAGGCAAAGGGGTATTTTGGTCATTTCGCAGGGTGATATGTGGCACTATACATAAGCTTGCCAAATGTCTTTTAATCATGTAAGATGATTAAAATTAAGATTAAATATAAGTTTGACACTTGGCACAATGTGATTGGGTCAATTAAACCTAGAACCAATCAGAAGGTGACATGTGGCAAGGGTTTTAAGTGGTGACCTAGTGTAAGGATGTAAGAACAAATTACACAATCTGCTCATTCTCAAAAAGGTGCCCCACCCTTGGCTCCTCTCCCTTCTCTTCTTCTTCATCTCTCATCATTTCAAATAGATTAGCAAACAATCTCTTGAATTAAAAATACTAAAAATTATTTCTAGTGTCCTGTTTACATCTGTAATCTCTCAAAAGGCAAAACTTGATTTTCTAATTCATAGAAAAAGCTTTAGAAGCTATTCAAGGGCTGCCATAGGTGATCTAAGTGTGGACAAGCTAGAGGGACAGCATCTGGTGTCCTAAAGACGCATCCCAAAGGTGACAAATACACTGCAGTGCATCAAGAGGTTAGTGCACTTGTTCTTGATCTAATCTAGGGTTTTTAAAATTAATCTGATTAATTCTAAAATCTTAAATGGAAAATGTAGATCCAAAAATATATTAAAATAGTTTTAATATGCTGTTTATCATTGAAATCAAATAAAGAAAAATAAATCTTGCATGATGCATGTGACCCAAGGTGAAAAATTTTTGAATTCAATGATATAAACTTGTGTTTTTCATGCTTCTGCTCCTTCAATTGGTATCAGAGCCACTATATTTTCCATTTAGATGATTGATTATATGATTTACTTGTGTGGTTTGATCATTAGATGATAGATCCATTGCTGGTTGCAATGATAAAGGTGGTGACTTGATGAAGACTCCATATGTGTGCATGGTTTGTGCACTTCTTATGGTGCACATGGTTTGGGCAATGTTTGTGCAATTGTTGTATAATCTAATGCTCATAATTATGTTTATTTTATGTCTAATTAAATTGTTTAATTAGAGTTTTAATCACATAATTAAATTTTGATTCAAATCTGAATTTTAAAAGGTGTTTGAACGTGATTTAAATATGAATTTTTAAAGTTGTTTGAATGTGATTCAATTCTGAATTTTAAAAGTTGTTTAAATGTGATTAAAATTTGAATTTTAAAACTTGTGTTTTTCATGCTTTCACTCCTTCAGTTTCTTATTATCTTAACTTTATTTCCCTTTTTAAATCACTCCATTTGGAGTTTTGTAGCCCTAGTTATAGCCATTTGAACATGGCAGGCCGAATTTTGGTGTTACCAAGAATTCTGGGCAAATTCTGGATTTTAACAATTTTTGTGGTTGACTGCAGGTGGATTTTCAAATAGGTTATGATCAAAATTTGGGTTTGTCTTCTTCATGAAAGTTGTAGGGATATGTCTCAGATTTCTACTGGTAAAAATTTAGGTCATTTGGACCTTCCTAGACTAAGTTATGGTCATTTACGTAACTACTGTTAATTTGGTCATTTTTGTACAGGTTAGTATACCAATTCCGGATTTGGCCTAATTGTTCACTAAGTTATGGTCACTTTTTGGGCATGATTCCTACATGAGAAATGTGCCATTTTGTGTGTAGTTTCATTCTCAATTAGCCTCATACCAATTGGGTTGGTAAATTTTCAGTTTTGGTCCCTGAAAGGGACATAGGTCAAGTTGCCTGTAGATTAGCCATCACCAATCTGAATTTAAACTTGTTTCCAACAATTTATACGCACCACAAATGGTCACAATTGACCATTTCTCATCTCAAATAAGGTCAATAACATCATTTGGCTAATTCTCAAAATTTTCTTCAATTTTTCAAATGCTCAAAACCCTAGCTACACACAGCTCAATCTAATGCAATTTAAAGTGTATATTCATGTTCTACACACCTAATTCACCTCAAATAGCCATTCAAAACCATCAAACTCATTCATAACAAACCCTAACCCTAGCTGGATGAATTTCACATTTGGTTCTCCAATAGATATTTTCTTTTGATTTTAAGTTAAACTCTAAGTTGCTTGAGCTAAACACACAAATAAGAAACCAAAATTTCAAAGTAAATTGCTTACCTCCACTTGAACTTCACTCAACCAATTTCTTCTCTTTTTCCTTCTTTCTTTCTTGCTCAAGCTTCTTTTTAAGGTTCAATAACAACTTTTCTTTAAGAGAAGTAAGGGATTTAGGGTTGAATTTAGGGTTTAGAAAGCTTGACATTAAGCTTTCATGGTGGAAATTTGAGAGAGAATTAGGAGAGAAAGAGAGTGCTACGGCTAGGGAGGAAGATGGGTCCTTTTTATTTATTTATTTTTTTTCATTTTATGTGTATTTATGCAAATTTTGACTTAGTCAAATTGGTTAATTAAATTAAAACTAATTTTGATGTCATATCTTATGTCATTTGGTGATGTCATTATTCAAATTTTCTTTTTTTTTTTCCTTCATTTTTTCATTAGTTCTTTAATTTAATTATTGATCCCAAAATTTTATTTTCTCCAATTTTATTGGACAGTTAGGTCAGGTATCAGCTCTAGGGGTGAGTTGACCAGATTGCCCCTCGTTGGTTCAATCCAGTTTGTAAGTTATTCAATTTTTCTTCGGGATCTCTAACCTAATTATTTGACTTGCTTAACACTTCTTTTATGTGATTTTCTCTTTTTCACTGTGTTCATAATAGTCCTAAGGACCACAACGTCACATTTTACGGTTCAAAATTTGAGTTTAGATTAACCTCGCAGTCATTCTCGAGAAGGTCACCCATCGCTGTGACTCCCGGCTCATTTAACTTCTTGTGTTCTATTTTTCTTCTTTATACTTAACTATTTGGCAATTACTAATTATTTGCGTTCAGGGATTAACTAGGTGTCTTAGACGTGGTTTTGATTCCGTTAATTGTCTGGACTGACACTGGTCACCGGAACAGTGAAATTTACCAGGCTATGCAAATAGGGGTGTTACAGGGGAGTTAAAATTCACTCCCCCCCCCCCCCCCCACTCTCCCCTTAAAATAAATTTCATCTCAAAACTTTACCTGGTAATCAGTCTCTGAACAGCTGTGGGTGTTGTCTCCTCATGTCCTCCTCTCATTCCCAAGTAGCCTCCTGGCCCGAATGATGGTTCCACAACACTTTCACTAATGGTATCTGCTTATTCCGTAGCTGCTTCACCTCATAAGCCAGAATCTCTATGGGTTCTTCCTCATATGTGAGGTCTGGATTCACCTCAATCTCTTCTATTGGTAGTATATAAGATGGGTCTGATCGATACCTCCTCAACATAGATACATGAAAGACATTATGTGTCTTCTCCAACTCTGGAGGTAATGCTAAACGATATGCCAAAGAATCCACTCTCTCCAGAACCTCATATGGCCCAATGAAATGAGGACTCAGTTTCCCCTTTATGCCGAATCTCATAATTCTCTTCCAAGGGGAAACCTTGAGGAATACTTTGTCACCTATTGCATATTCAATATCCCTTCTCTTTAGATCAATATAGGACTTCTGACGGTCTGATGCAGTCTTAAGTCGATCTCTAATCAATCTGATTTTCTCTTCAGTTTGTTGAATAATTTCTGGCCCAATCATCTTTCTTTCACCTACCTCATCCCAACACAATGGTGTTCAACATTTTCTGCCATACAAAGCTTCATATGGAGGCATCCCAATTCTTAATTGATAGCTGTTGTTGTAAGAAAACTTAATCAAAGGCAAGTGTGTATCCCAACTACCCTCAAACTCAATCACACAAGCCCGTAGCATGTCCTCCAAGATCTGAATTACTCTCTCAGACTGGCCATCTATCTGTGGGTGAAATGCTGTGTTGAAGTTCAATCTAGTTCCTAGGGCTCTTTGAAGACTACCCTAGAATCTAGAAGTGAACCTAGGATCTCTGTCTGATACGATGGATACTGGCACTCCATGCAATCTTACTATCTCATAAATGTACAACTTGGCCAATCTTTACAGGTTATAGTCCATCCGAATAGGCAGAAAATAAGCAGACTTGGTCAGTCTGTCAACTATAACCCATACTGCATCATGACTCTTCTGTGTCCTCGAAAGTCCCATCACAAAATCCATAGTTATTCTCTCCCATTTCCATTCTGGTACTAGCAGTGGATGTAACAAACTAGTTGGTACTTGATTCTCTGCCTTCACTTGCTGACAAGTTAGGTATTTGAAAACAAATTCTGCCAAATCTCTTTTCATACCCATCCACCAGTAGTGCTCTTTCAGCCCTCTATACATTTTTGTGCCACCAGGGTGCATAGCAAAAGGAGATTCATGTGCTTCCTTCAAAATGATCTGTCTCAAGTCAACATCATTAGGAATGCACATTCTACCCTAGTGTAGTCATCTCTCACTAAGAATTCTGGTTTCTTGCTCTGTCTAACTTCTTCTAACAGCTTCTGATACTTCTGATCATTCTGAGCAGCCATTCTGATCTGATCAATCAACACTGGCTATACATGCCATGCAACTACTGTCTGCCCCTCATCTTTAATCTCTAAGCTAGCATGCAATACTCTCAACTCATGTACCATAGACAAAGGAGAAACTCATAGACTTGCCATAGTCTTGCGACTGAAGGCGTCAGCCACCACATTAGCTTTCCTTGGCTGATAGTCTATCAGACAATCATAGTCTTTTATCAACTCTAACCATTTCCTCTATCTCATATTCAGCTCTTTCTGAGTGCGCAGGTACTTCAAACTCTTATGATCTGTGTAGATATAACACTTTTCCCCATACAAATAGTGTCTCCAGATCTTAAGAGCGAACACTATAGCTGCAAGCTCCAAGTCATATGTCGAACAGTTCCTCTCATGCGGTTTCAGTTAGCGTGATGCATAGGTAATGAAATTCCGTTCTTGCATCAATACACAGCCTAACCCATTGTGAGAAGCATCACTATAAACTGTGTATTCTTTACCCGAAGTAGGTAAAGTAAGGACTAGAGCTTCAGTCAAACATTTCTTCAACTCATCAAAACTCTATTGGCATTGATCCGTCCACTGAAATTTCACATCTTTTCGAAGTAACTTAGTCAATGGAGATGCCAACATGGAGAATCCCTTCACAAATCGGTGGTAGTATCCAGCTAAACCCAGAAAACTACGAATCTCCGTGATATTTCTAGGTGGTCTCCAATTAAGGACAGCTTCTATCTTACTTGGATCTACCTTGATGCCCTCTACCGATACTATGTATCTTAAAAACGATATTTCCTTTAACCAAAATTCATACTTCGACAATTTGGCATATAGTTGTTTCTCCCTCAAAGTCTGCAGTACAATCCGCAGATGTCTATCATGCTCTTCTGCACTCCTCGAGTAGACCAATATATCATCTATGAATACCACAACAAACTGGTCAAGGTGTGGTCTGAAGATAGTGTTCATCAGATCCATAAAAGCAGCCGGAGCATTAGTTAACCCGAATGGCATGACCAAGAACTCATAATGGCCATAACAAGTTCTAAAGGCAGTTTTAGGAATACTTTGCTCTTGTACTTTCAGCTGATAATAACCTGATCTCAGCCCAATTTTGGAGAACACAGCTACACCCCTCAACTGATCAAAAAAGTTATCAATACGGGGCAATGGGTATCTGTTGTTTTTTGTCACCTTATTTGTCACACCTTATCCCTCTGTAAGGCATAACATGATTCCGTAGAATACCTAATGAACTACTGAACTTCACCTATCGATAACTCATTAAGTACCCTACAAGGGATTTTAAAATTATTTTCTTACTTCTTAGAAGTGGTGAGCATTTTCTAATAGGTATTAAAACATTTTATTAGAGTTTGTAAACTAGTTAAAATTTTTGTCCTTTTTTATTTTTCTGCAAATTTTAAAAAAATTTCGGCAGAGTGCCATCTGTATTTTGATAAAATAGTTCTTCAAATACCTGTAAAAAGCACTTCCAATGATTTATCTCATCAACTTCATCAAATCAACATCCATCACAACCAATTTCAATATCATTTCTCAAATTCCAAAAATTCAAATCAGTAATTTCCAATTCAAATAACATCCAAAATAATACTAAGTAATTTCATTCAAATTAAAACAAAACACTTTCATTCATATTTCATTACAG
Organism: Hevea brasiliensis; assembly: GCF_030052815.1. Lineage (NCBI taxonomy): Eukaryota > Viridiplantae > Streptophyta > Magnoliopsida > Malpighiales > Euphorbiaceae > Hevea > Hevea brasiliensis. Next base: position 77,028,212 of record NC_079497.1, on the reverse strand, counting down.
TTAAAACAAATTACATTCATCCAAAATTTACATCAGAAAAATCTAACTAATATTATTACAAACTTTATACAACTGCTCATGACCAGTTCTACTTGTACATACATTTACATACATCAAAATAGTTGTTACAATCAGGGTATAAAATATACCCGATAGAACTTCAGGGAAGGTGGCTCCACAATCATTAGCAGCTCACTCTGCTGCTCCTCTCGTCTCAATATTTGCGAATGCAATAATAGCCATCGCTGAGTACTATGACTCAGTAGTGCACAACTTACTAAAATAACTTTTATGCATAATTTAAATCATACTTATTCAAAAATTGAACTGAATATAAGAAATAAATACAAAACATGATTTATATGCATTTAATCCAAACAATTTAATTTCGAAAGTCTCAAAACAAATTTCATAAAAACTGTAACACCCCTATGTTTGGTAGTGCGTTCTACTGTTCCTGTGACCAGTGTTGTCCGGACAGCTAGGATGCCCAGAACTACACTTAGATATGAATGAGGAGACATAAAATAATGAAATACAAGAAAATAAAATACAAGAAAAACAAAGAAAATATAATAGCAATGAAATGTAACCAAGTTAAACGAGCCGAGAACCCTAGCGATGGGTGACCGCACCGGGAAGTTGCGACGTGGAACATTGACTAGCCCTGGACCGCAGAGAACCCTGAAAAATATTTTAAGACAAAATTAAAGACTTATTGAAGCATAAATATCATTAGAAATATCAAAGAAAAATTAATTAATTAGTACAAAGAAAAGTGAGAAATCGAGAAAATGACAAAACTCAGTGTTACCGAAAAATCGGGAATGCAACCCGAACAGGGGCATTGTGGTCAATTGACACCCTGAGTTGTCTTTTGACCTAAATGTCCATTAAAAATAAATGATATTACACTTGGAAAATGTCATGAAAAATTAATTTGGTGGTACTTAATGTAAATAGCAAAAGATAGGAGTTAAATGTGGAATTTGGAAACCATAGGATAAATAAACATTAAATTTCTGCTTAGTGCTCTACTCACTCCACTTAAGTGGGCCACTACACATCTTTTGGGCAGAAATAACTCATCATCTTCAACCTTTAAGACAACCAGCCGAAATTAAAGTGAGAGAAACCTCCATGGCCAAAACCTTTCCAAGCTCCATGCAAGCTCCATTCTCCCATCTCCAAGTCAATTTTCTTACCTTTTCATTCACTAAAGTTGTTCTACACAGCTTGGGCAGTAGATAGGCAGTAAGAAGATCAAGTTTTGGTGAGGTTTTGAAGAGTTTCAAAAGTGGTAAGTATGTGTTTTTTTATTATGGTTTCATTAAACCTTGAATGGATGTTATGGATAGTTGAATTGTGGAAGGATTTTTGAAGTTCGATGAGTTAAGGGAGAGGTACATTTTTAGCAGCCATGGAAACTCCATAAGAACAGTTTATCCCTACATGTAAATGGTAGATTAAAGTGTTGATGAAGTATTTATGTGTGTAGGAATAAATTGGATAATGTATACTAAATGTATATGTGAAAGTACACTTGATTTTGGAAGCTTGGAAAGCTAATTGAAGAAAATTACAATCGGCAATTTGAAGTGTGGACCAAAAAAATGTTGTTTCATGGTTTGGTTTATGGAATTATATTGTTGAATTATGGTGCTTGTTATGGCAGCATATATATATGTGTATAGAGGTTTGAATATGGACATGTAAATGAGCTTGTCATGTGGTTAAATTGTTTGTAATTTGGACTTGGAAAATTCTGCACTATAATGTGCATATTAAATGAGATTACAAGCTGCCAAAATGACCAAAAATGTGTTGTGAAATGTGTTAATGGTAAGGTACAAAACAGAAATGACATGAAAGAGTTAACTTGGTAGGCATAGGATGTGTATTTGATGAGTGATGAACAATGAACAATAGGGCAGTGTATGTTTTGGCTTAGAACCTTAAGTGTGTGACTCCAATTGGTATGAGACCAATTGGAGGTGAAACTAGGCACAAAATGTGCCAACTTTCATGAAGGAAGCTTACTAAAATTCTGCTTGGAAGGCGACTTGAAAAATGACCAAATCCGTATTAGTGCATTGAAAGCCTGAAAATTGACCATTTGGGAAGCAGTTAGTATTTTGGCCATAACTCACTCAAAACAGGTCCAATTGACCTGAAATGTTTACCATGAATAGTTAAGACATATATCTACAATTCTTATGAAGACACCAAAGCCCATAAATGGCCAGAACCAAGCCAAATAGCTTGCACAAGTTCAGGTCCAAAAACTGGCCGAACCAAAAGTGACCTAAAAATGACATAAAATGACCATTTTGGTACATTTGACCAGCAATAGTAAAATGACCATAACTTGGTCTAGTAAACTTAGAATGACCTGAAATTTTTTCCCACGTGCAATAAGACATAGACCTACAAGTTTGTAATTTTGATCGAAACCCGAAAACTGAGAGAACTAGGTCATCCAGCTAGGTCAAAATAGTATACCGAAATCCGGCAAATTGCAATAAAGTGCAATATACATGGAAATAAAATTGGTAACATGTACCAACACTAAAAGGCTATAAAATGTAACATATTGGTAACATTAGAATTGTCTCACTTAGACTGCATCAAGGGTCAACATTATAGGTTGACTAATGAAATAAATTAAAGGGAATAGTACCAAGAAAATTTAAATATTAGATTTTATTGTTAGAAACAAATTCATTGAGTACTGAAACACTTTAAATTGTGTGTTTTAGTTAAAAAGAATATTGAGAAGCATAAGGAACACTGAATCAGGGCCAAGAGGCATATATTAGAGGTTTGTGCATAATAGTTATTTCTTTTAAATTTTTCAATTGAAATAAATTATTATTATTTGTATGTTATTAGTTTAAATTGTGTTTGTGCATAATAGTTATTTCTTTTGAATTTTTCAATTGAAATAAATTATGATTATTTGTATGTTATTGTTTTAAAATGTGTTTGTGCACAATAGTTATTTCTTTTAAATTTTTCAATTGAAATAAATTATGATTATTTGTATGTTATTGTTTTAAATTGTGTTTGTACACAATAATTTTGATTTCTTTTTTTTTTACTTAAAAATTTATTTGAACATTATAGTTTTAAATTGTGTCTATGCACAATACTTTTTATATTCACTAATTTTACTAGAAAATTTATTTGGAGAAATGAGTTATGAATATTTTTTTATTGTTTTGGCTCTGAGAATCTTATTTGGAAATTATTGTATTGCCTACTTTACAAATGAAAATTTTAAAATAAAAATGTGATTTGGGAATTGTATGAAATATTGTGATTTGGAATTATTTTGATTCACACTTGGCATGACACTGTTATTATATTCCTCCCTCTTTGACTTATCAGTCTGGGGTGAGTGTGATTATGTTCCTCCCTCTTTGACTTACCAGTCTGAGGTGAGTGTGGATGAGTACTCATTATTTAGCTAGCTTCCTCCCTCATTGATTTCGATTATTGGGGTGAGTGTGTCTTGTCGTGGTGTACAACACGGCATGTGTGAAAAAATTGTGTCATGGCCTAAATTGTGTTATTGATTGGCAAAAGTGTATTATTCAGTTATTTGATCAAATTGTGTTATTGATTGGCACAACTGTATTATTCAGTTATTTGATCAAATGATGTTATTGATTGGCAAAACTGTATTATTCAGTTATTTGATCAAATTTGTGTTATATGAACTTTGTAAATTATGAAATGGAATTGTGAATTGTCAATAAAAGATTTATGTAACACCCCTCACTCGTCTACAGAATAGTCGAGCAAGGCGTGCTACACGGCGTGCCGGAACATCTAGTCTGTGATTATTTCATTTACTGAACTCAATTTGATTTTAAGAAGTCTTTTATGTAATATTCATATCATGCTGATCCTATTTTCATACTTTGATAAAATCAGTGCTTCAAGACTGGTAATAAAAATTTGGCAAGATGCCGTCTATATTTAGGACAAACTATCCTTCCAAACCTGTTGAAAACAGTTTAATATGATGATATCAAAATCTCAAATATTTCACAGTTTCTATTTCTCAGTAAAGTCAATAGACTTTTACAGTCATTAAACAGTTCCATAATACAGTGCATAATAATTTAAATATATATAGAAAATCTCCATGTTATTTAATATGTACAAAAATATTACAAACTTTAGAGCTTTCATAACATTACAAAATACAGGGCCGAATTTCAAATATACAACAAAAGTACAAAATACAAGATATCCTAAGTCCTACCATGTATGCAATGCAGTGCAAATGACTCTGGACTCCTGTGCAGATTTGATGTCTCACCCGGTCGTAGGTCTGCTGGGCTCCCCAATTGTGTCTCCAATACCTACGCGTTACAAAAGCAACGCGCTAAGCAATTTTGTTTAGCGGTGCCAAATATAAAGAAATATACACTAAAATAAAGTAAATAAAGTGTTTACAAATTTTTGGTAGTGCTGTATGTCAGTAGACTGGATTTAGGTATTTGAATTTAATAGTGCTTGAATTACTGCCCGTGCAGCTTATATATCGGCGATCGGATAAGCGGATATCGCAATCGGGTACCTAGTACCTCAGGCCGTCACACCATTGGTCACAAAGTGTCTCCTGGTGTGCAAATAGCGTGGCTAAAAAGCCATATAGTCAATCTGGCGATAAGCCAAAAATAAATATACAATATGTATAGCCGTAGGCTATTAAAGTCACAGTGCGGCATAATAAGCCGCAAAAACACAGTATGGCATAAAGCCATTTATAAAACAGCTGTCAGAATCCTATTGGCATGCCAACCTATCCATACTAGTCAACTAGACAAACTAGGGCACATTATTAATTAATTGTTTAATTCTTCAATTTTTGGAGTTTACTAACTATTATATAATTCACAAGTCAATGCATATGTTGACCTTTTTAGGTAATATGGATAAGTTGTTTCTAGCATCAATATGTCACAATTTATATCTCAATATGCTGCCAATATAGTGCAATTTACCATTTTTACAAGTTGGCATTCATTGCCAAAATGCTTCAAGCATCATTGTATGCAAAATGTCAAATTCTTAATTTTTGTGTGCTAGATTGGTCTAGCTTAAAGTCCTATTTCCCTTAGTTTTTAGCTTCTGGTCAAAGAAGAAAAATTGTAGCTCTATGTCTTATTGCACGCGGGGCAAAATTTCAGGTCATTCTGAGTTGTATAGACCAAGATATGATCAATTTACTAAAGCTGGATAGATTGCACCTTTAGTGCAAAATTTGGTCAATTTTAGGTCAGTTTTGGTTCGGCAGTTTTTATACCCGAACTTGTACAAGCCATTTGACTTGGTTCTGGCCATTTCTGGGCTTTGGTGTCTTCATAAGAATTGTAGATCTATGTCTAAAATAACTGTGGTAAAAATTTCAGGTCAATTGGACCTGTTTCGAGTGAGTTATGGTCATCCAAAGGACTACTGTTCATATGGTCAAAAATCTGGGTTGCAAGGTTGCTAATCCGGATTTGGTTATTTTTAAGGTCAGTTTCTAGGCAGAATTTTGGCAACATTTCTACACGAAAGTTGGCCTATTTGGTGTCTAGTTTCACCCCCTATTAGCCTCATACCAATTGGGTTCATAGTTTGGCACTTATGGCCTAATTTATGTACTGCCTTCACACACAACCTGCACAAAGCACATACACTTCCAATTTGATATTCCTTCTCCTCCTCATTTCTTCAATATTCAATTAATAACACTTCCATATATATATTGTACACAATTCCAGTAACACTTTTGGGCAGAATATTCAAGTGCTCAATGCACACAATTCACCATTAAGTTCAACACTCACTTCTACCAAAATTCAACATATCTCAATATCAATATTACACATACACTTCAACATAATCATACTTCAATGTAACTTACACTTGCTACCCACAATTTAACATTAGCATATATCATTAATAACTACATGTTCACACACAAATACATGCTATTAGGGGCTGCCAAACATGGCAGTTTACTCAAGGCATTAAAGTTCCATTTCATACCCTTAATTCAAACACTACATGCACATACTTAGATACAAACTTACTACAACTTTCATTTGAATTAATTAACCTTCATTTCCATTCATTAGAAGTAAAATAACTCAAGCTCAACAAAGGTTCATGGCTGCCAAAAATGGACAAGTCCATTTCTCACTATTTCTTTCATTTCTCTTCACTAAAATACTCACCTCAACCTAAACACAAGGTTTACTAAAGCAAGGGAGAGATTTTGGACGCTTACCACTTGTGAGCTTCCTTCAAACTTCACCAAATCTTGTTTTTATTGTTGCCAATATCTTCCTCAAGGTGAGTAGGCAAGCTTTAATGAAGGAACTAAGTAGAAAGGAGGGCTTGATCAATGGTGCATGGTGATGGAGGGAGTTTGGCCATGGTGGACTTCCATGGAAGTTCCATTCGTCCAAAAATTTAAAGGTTGAAGATGAAGATGATAATGAGTGCAATCTGCTGTCCCAATATTCAAGTTAGTGGAGCACTAAGCTCATTTTAATATTTAATTAGTTGAAGTTTCCTTATTTGCTCATTTTGCACCATTCTTTTACTATTTACATATTGTATCCCATTTTAATTTTTTTCATGACATTTCCTAAGTGAAATATCATTTATTCTTAATGGAAATTGAGGTCAAAAGGCAACACTAGGTGTCAAATGACCAAAATATCCCACTTCGGGTTATATTCCCGATTTTTCGGTAACACCGATTTTTGTCTGTTTCTCGATTTTTCATTTTTCTTTGTACTAATTTACTAATTTTTCTTTGATATTTCTAGTGTCAATTACATTTCAATAAACCTTTATTTATGTCTCAAAATTAGATTCAGAGGGTTTCCCATGGTCCTAGGGTCGACAACGGCCTTCCCAGTGCAGTCACCCATTGCTGCGGTGCCGGTTCGTTTAACTTAGCATCATTTTCTCTCTTTCATTTTCTTTTGATTTTTCTTGTATTTTCTTTTTATTTATTTCATCATTATATGTCTGTTCACTATCATCGAAGTGTAGTTCTAGACATCCTGACTTGCCTGGTGTAACACCCGTCACCCGTCTACAGTGTAGCCGAGCAAGGCGTGCTACACGGCGTGCCGGAGCACCTGATCTTATCTGATTTCATTATAGTTCTAGATTTACTTGTTCAAAAACTTTATCTGAGGTTTAGGCTATTTTTACTTTTATCAAAATCTGACTAATTTGGAAAATTCAAAAATTTTTAACGATAATCCAAAGAACGTGTCGATCGTAATTTGGACTATGGTTCTTCTGAACCTGCCAAAAACAATTTCAATATATACTCAATTTCTCAAACTTAATAGTCTTAAAATTTTTCATACTCAATCTCAATCAGAATCATCATGATCAGATACTTAACTCATATATCAAAATTCTTACATTTTATTATTTTGCATAATTTGCTAACTAAGTACATAAATTTATCAAGTACAGAATATACAAATGAAATTACAATATACTTAGAATGAACAAAATACATAACATGTATAATTATGAGCCCTATCTACATGCATTGCTGAGAAGGTGACAACTTTGTACTCTTCTGACACTTCTGCAGATCTGGACTCTATAAATCTCAGTCGACAGTCTACTGGTTTTACCTTCAGTACCTGCGCGAGGAAGCAATTCCATCGCGCTAAAGCATTTCTGCTTAGTGGTGCAATAGTATAACAAGAAATAATATATACAATTAAAGAAAGAAATAAATCATAAATCGGATACTCAAGAATTAATTATTCTAGTATGGTATTTCTAGTATCAACAATCTCATATACTATTTTGTTCCTCTTTGGAAGTGCTTAGTTTATAACTTTTCAGTAATACTACCCAGTATACAAATTATTCTAACTGTATTATATTTCAAGTCTTTACAGTTCTGCAATTTATATTTTTGTTATGTTTCTTTTGCTAATCTCCTTTACTCATTCATTCAATACTTAATTTAATTGTACTAAAATTTCATTATACTTAACTTATATTAGCTTCCTGAATTGAATAATGTTTTAAATGACTGCCCATATAGCCTATACATCGACTGCATGAATAAACGGATATACTAGCACCGGGTACCTAGTACCTCGCCGTCACACCATCGGTCACAAAGTATCTCCCATGTAAACAAGCGGTGTGGCTAAAAAGCCATATAATCAATCAGGCATTAAGCCGAGTATAATAACACAAACTGTATAGCCATAGGCTATTAAAATCATAGTATGGCATAATAAGCCATAAAACACAGTATGACGTAAAGTCATTTACAGAACAGCTGTTAGAATCCTATTGGCATGCCAACCTATCCAAAACTAGTCAACTAGGCAAATTAAGGCATATTACAATATTACATATTTAATTCTTTATTCATAGGGTTTATACATCTTTATGCTTTTCACTGGTCAATAAAATTATTGACCTTTTTATGCATCATGGATAGGTTGATTCAAGCATCACATGTCACAATTTACAATTCAATATGTTGTCAATATAATGCAATTTACCCTTTTCACAAGTTGGCATTCATTGCCAAATCACTTCAAGCATTATTTTATGTAATTACCAATTTTCATTTTTAGTGAGCTAGATTGATCTAGCTTAAAGTCCTATTTCCCTTGGTTTTTAGCTTCTGGTCAAAGAAGCAAAATTGTAGCTCTATGTCTTATTGCACGCGGCGCAAAATTTCAGGTCATTCTGAGTTGTATAGATCAAGATATGGTCAATTTACTAAAACTGGACAGATTGCAACTTTGGTGCAAAATTGGGTTAATTTCTCAATTTTTGTGTGCTAGATTTGTCTAGCTTAAAGTCCTATTTCTCTAGGTACTATTCCCTTCAGTTCATTTCATTAGTCAACATATAATGTTGACCGTTGATGCACTCTACGTGAGTCAATTCTAATGTCACCAATATGTCACATTTTATAGCCTTTTAGTGTTGGTATATGTTACCAATTTCATTTCTAAGTGTATTGCATTTTATTGCAATTTACCGGATTTCGGTGTACTATTTTAACCTAGCCGGACGACCTAGTTCCCTCGGTTTTTGGGTTTCGGTCCAAACTACAAACTTGTAGGTCTATGTCTTATTGCATGCGAGGCAAAATTCAGGTCATTCTGAGTTCTGTAGATCAAGATATGGTCAATTGACTATAGCTGGACAGATTGCACCTTTAGTGCAAAATTTGGTCAGTTTTAGTTCTAGCAGTTTTGGTACCTGAACTTTTGCAAGCCATTTGACTTGGTTCTGGCCATTTCTGGGTTTTGGTGTCTTCATAAGAATTGTAGCTCTATGTCTTATTGCACTCGGGGCAAAATTTCAGGTCATTCTAAGTTATATAGACCATGATATGGTCAATTTACTAAAGCTGGACAGATTGTATCAAAATTGGTCACTTTAGGTCATTTTAGGTCATTTTAGGTTCGGCCAGTTTTTGGACCCGAACTTGTGCAAGCTTTTTGACTTGCTTATGGTCATTTCTGGGCTTGGGTGTCTTCATAAGACTTGTAGATATAGGTCTTAAATATTCATGTTCAAAATTTCAGGTCAATTGGACCTGTTTTGAGTGAGTTATGGCCTAAATGCTAACTGCTGCCCAATTGGTCAGTTTTCAGGCCTTAAATGCACTAATCCGGATTTGGTCACTTTTTAAGGTCAGTTTCTAGGAAGAATTTCGGCAACATTTCTACATGAAAGTTGGTCTATTTGGTGTCTAGTTTCACCCCGTATTGGCCTCATACCAATTGGGTTCACAATTTGGCACTTATGGCCTAATTTATGTGCTGCCTTCGATACACAACCTGCACAAAGCACATACACTCCCAATTTGATGTTCCTTCTCCTCCTCATTACTACAATATTCAATCAACAACACTTCCATATATATATTGTACACAATTCCAGCAAAAATTCTGGGCAGAATACTCAAGTGCACAAGGCACACAATACACCAATAAACTTCAACATTTACATCAACCCAAATTCAATGTGCATCAACACTTATGTTACACACAAACACTTCCATTTTAACTATACATACTGCCCACAATTTAACAGCATTACATTTCATTAATGAACTACATATTCACACACACAAATTCATGATTTAATAGGCTGCCAATTTCAAGCTCCAATGTCCAAGTCTTCAAAATTTTGTTCAAAACCCACTTTCACATTGTCAACCTCACATGTACTCTTATAATTAAATTCTAATACTTATAATCACATAAATTGAGCATCATTAATCAACAATAATATGCATAAATTAACCATTTTCATGCTTCTCAAGGCTGCCCCAATTCAACAATTATCCAAGGTCTTCAACAATTCTTTCAAACTCCTAATTCAATCACTCAATCTCAACATATACATAAAGTTAATTTGCTAGGACCTCTAATTACCTTAATCAATATCATTTCCCATCAAATACATGTAAAGATAATTCAAACCTCTTTAGGTTCCATGGCTTCCAAATTCAATCACCATTAAATATTCATCCAATCCTTCTAATTTTTTAATAATTCAACTCATCTCAACCTTAGTACAAATTTTAATTAAGTGAGGTAAGGAAAACTAGCACTAACCTCTTATGGAGCTTGATCAAACTTCATCAAAAGCTGCCCTTTTTCCTCTCTATGTGTTGCCCATGATGTGTAGAACAATTTTAATAAAGAAACTTATAGGAAAAAATGGCTTGATCATGGGTTGATGAAGCTTGCTTCATAGACATCCATGGATGAGCTTGGGAGAGAAAATCAAATTCGGCAATGGTGATGAAGGAGTGAAGAAGATGAAATGGTTTAGTAGAAAATGCTATCCACTTACGGTTTTATACCCCACTAAACATTTAAATAATAGTTAAAATAATTAAACTTTCATAATTCTAATTATAGCCCCATATTTCCTTTAATTGCATTTGATTTATAATTTCATTTTTCATGGAATTTTCAAAGTTTAATTCCATTTATTTTTAATGGAAATTGAGGTCAAAAGGCAACTCTAGGTGTCAAATGACCAAAATACCCCACTTCGGGTTATATTCCCGATTTTTCGGTAACACCGATTTTTGTC